>NC_056746.1:721050654-721113154 GCF_019279795.1 Protopterus annectens | reverse complement strand
TGGGTGTTTGGGGGACTAGGAGACATGGGTATATGGGTATATATGCAACTGATGCAGCACAGCAATAGTGTATTGGTCAGAGCATTCGCCTAACGAACAGGCATTCATGGTCCGAGTCCCACACTAGCACATAACATTTTCCATGTGGAATGTGTATATAAACATATTTATACAAAGTATTGCTGTACAACCTACATAAGAACATGTACATGTGAACTGGAGTACTACATGAAATGTTTAATTAATGTCATTCAATCTCAGTGTTAGTGACATAATGAGTAAGTTACTATTAAGCAGGTGTAAGCACAAATATGCAGTAGTAAACATATCTAAGCACCAGTAAGCATGTTTAAGTGTGTTTGTGCGTGGGTAGTTTTCCGTTAACGGGGCAACACTGTTAATGCAGTTGCTGACCTCCAAATCCAGTGTCAAATCATGTATTTGTGTTAGTCTTAACATGTGTGTGTAAAATGTAGAAGTTACAGTTGTTCTTATTTTGTTTTTACATTTTATCCATTTAACTGATTTACACACAACTGTTAACATTAACATCCAAACAACATGGCTTGAAGCTGGAGTTGGAGCTGAGCACCCGCATTGAAAGTGTTTGCCCAAAAGCAGAATAGTGCAAAAACAAACACAAAGGCCTACTATCAGTCTATCCATTATAGGGAAAGCAGGCACTGTAGAAAACATTTTCATTGTCAAATACCCATCCTCAACATCTCTAATTATACTAACTCGTCTTCTTTAAGCCACGAGGATGCGATTACAATCAGTAAACAGTGATCGTTTGTTTGTTAAGAGTGTCAGGCATGGATTTAGGAAGGCATCACTGAGCCTGGAAATAACTGTGTTTACGATGTATACATCTGTTGCTATTGTACAAGGCTTTTACATAATTAATCCAAGTTGAAGCCTAATCCTAACAACTGGTGTCTTGTAAGCTCTTCATGGCAAACATATACTTAGCAATTTCACTGTCTTTTAATCATCATTTCACAGGCCTCACAGAGAACTGAAAACTGTCTGATTCCAAATGGTCAGCATGACTACGTCTTTGTAAACTGTAAGCACAGGCAGTTACATCATGTTAGGCATTTCATGCAGTGTACATATCACCATGTCATGCCTAATTAACAGAAGAAAGGAATGTCATGTTATTTGGAAGTATTTCCTTATTACTGATTTCCTGTCTGTGTGACTTTAAATGGATCGCTCCGCTGTAATGCAGTACCTTAACACGTCTGTCTGGGAGACGTGTGTAAAATTAGACTAGTCACTTGGTTAAACATTTATTTATTAACACAAGCATTTTATACCAACATGTGCTCAACAGGCATGTTAATGAGCTGCATTACACCTGAATGATTGCATTAATAGTGTTGCCCCGATAACAGAAATGTACCCATTCAACAGTATAGCACATGTATTCAATTACGTAGATGTATGTTTGTTAATGTCCATATGCATACATAGATATAGATTTTATATATATATATATATATATATATATATATATATATATATATATATATATATATATATCTAAATATATATATATCTAAATATATATATATATATATATATATATATATATGTAGGGTCTATATTAGAACGTCGAAATTTCATTATTTTGAATGTTCTAACATTGACCCCTATTCAGGGAATGCTGAAAATAGTGAAACGACAGATAACCTAATTTTTTCCTAGGGAAAGAATTTGGTTGTCCGTTTCTGTCATTTTGCTATTTTCAGCGCTGTGGTGGAAAGTTACGGGTTGGGTTCAGGTAAGTGTGCGATTGGGCGTGGGTTAGGTGAGTTAGGATTAAGGCGCGGATGAGGTGAGTGTGCGATAGTGACAGACCTTAAGGTTAGGTAAGTGGATAGTTAGTGCTGCAAGATTTTGGGTGTATGTGTGTGGACTGCTGTTTGTTTGGTGTGCTTGTGTTGTGTGTATGTGTTATGGAACAGCAAATTTTTGTCCATAGGAAAAAAATTTGCTGTTCTGAATGTTCGATGTTGTCAGCATTCGCGGAATAGGGGTTGATGTTAGAAAATTCAAAATAATGAAATTTTGATGTTCTAATATAGACCCATATATATATATATATATATATATATATATATATATATATGTATATATGTGTGTGTGTGTGTGTGTGTGTGTGTGTATATATATATATATATATATATATATATATATATACATACATAGATATAGATAATATATCCCAAGAACAAACCTCATGACACCAAAGCATTAGAAATGAATGAAAAGGAAAGCATCTGCAACTCCTGTATTCTGTACTGGTGTTAATCCCACGGCAAGTGTGTGTCTGTCCAACACATGGGTTCAGACTGTAGTCTGGGTAATAATAGGGTTGCTGACGTTACTCACCAGGCCTATTGCCAAATGTATAGGTATGTCTTGCCAACCCAGTCACTTGGCTGATTGTGACATATATGGCCACTATATAGGAAAACTACAAAACACACTCCCCAACACATCCAGTGGCTAGACACTCACAGCCACCAACACACAGGATATGACTGACAAACACACACACCTGCTATGCCTCGGAATAGAACACCTACCTAACTACTTTAACACACTACAGCATTACACAGTTACAGAATGTACCACCGAGATTACTGGGTTACAGCAGTCTGAGGGGTGTATTTCTAGGTGGGTGACATCAGCAGCATTGCAAAAGTTGAGTATATGAATTGTATGGACTGTGAGTAGCCTAAAAAGCATGTCTCTCTACACAGTCTGAGACAGACAGACATGCACACAATCACACACACAATTGGCAAGTCTGGGGTTAGAACTACTACCTAACTAGTTTAGCACTACAGCAATATGCAGTTATGGGACGCGCCATGGAGATTACTGAGCTACAGCTCTCCCAAAGGTGTATTGCACATTGGATGACCTTAGCAGGCTTGTCATAATACTGTTATGGGGAGGGCAGTGCGTGCATGGGCCATAACCCATTCATGTAGGGGTTGACATGCCACATGCGGGCACACACGGGGTCATATGTCACAGGTACGTGCATACAGCTACTAGATGACTACTTCCTTGTACAGTCATGTTGCACAGCTGGCATGTGCACCACATAGTCTGTCATGCTGACAGATATTGGTGGCTAGTATCTGCAGTGAATGACATCTGCACCTCATGTGTTTGGGGCCCTTTGGCTATGTGCTGGGTGGGACAGCCCCGGATGGCTCCTTGTCACGGTCACCCTCTCCCACACATCTATGTCCGTCTACCTTTGGCTTATTATAGTGTGTTGTCCTTACATATATGCCTGAATTCCTATCCACTGTCTGTGCAAGGCAGGAGTGGTGCATACTGACATGTGTCTGCACTAAGAACTGCGACTGCCAGATATGTCTGGACCACTGGTGCTTGCAGACATGGCCTTCATGTATTTGAGCATGCCCAGTATGACCTTTCAGTATGTTGTTGACTGACATTGCCTTCATACCTTCAAGTATGTGAGCTTGCCCAGTATGGCCATCTGTATCACATGTGTGGAACAAGTCCAGGTAGTTTGTACTGTAGTGCTGACCTTTGTGTTGTACATCTACAGGTAGCATGCTGTGTCTGCAGGGTATCCATTGGTCATTTAGCATTGACTGTTGCTACATGTCTGCATAGCGGGGGGGCACCTGACTGTATCTACATTCTACACAGGAGCGGGGGGGACACACACCTGACTGTTGCTATAAGTGTACATTGGATGGGGGGCACACCTGACACCTGTACACATTTGCTAGGACTGTACTGGAATGTCAGGTACTCCATTTCAGTGTGTAGTCTTGCCTATTGAGCTGGCTAGAGGCATACCAGTTTACTACAGATCTTAGCTTTAATTACCAACATATTAGTTTCTTACTTACTAGCCTTCACAACTTACATCCAACTGCCTGCTCTGCTGTAGTCTGTCTGTGTGGGAATGGGGGAGGGGTTACCCATAGGGCACAGTCAGAGGCCATATTACAGCATTTGTTTGTGTCTGTCTACACCTGTCCTGTTGGCTGAGACTTGTGTGGGACTTATGGACACACCTGTTGCTCAGCCCATTACCTGTACTGGGTTTTGTCACCCTGTGTAGTACTGGCCACTATGGTGACTCCAGTATATGTTACAGATGTCATGGTGCCACTATTGGTGTCTACTGTCTGCTGCCTTAACATTCAGCCACCCAATTCCTTTGCATGCTCACATCCATACCATAGCTACAGGTAACAACACATTCTACTCCATTTGGCAATTGGTAGGTTGATTGACTTACATTGAGGGTGTGCCAGACTTGAGGATGGTGCTGGAGGGCTGCCTATGTCGGGTGCACATAGTACACTCCCTGTACACGGTTGAGCACAGGTAGTGTCATGTTTGGCATCCCTTTTATTGTGTGTGCATGCCAGAGAGGGTATCATTCCCTGGGTCCCTACTGTGTCAGTGCATATGCTATGCAATGCGTCTTTGCCAAGGCCAGGTCATACTGGGCATGCCGCCTTCTGCCTACTGGGTCAGGTTCAGGTTGTTCCCCTCCGAGTCACTCTGTGCCTATACAGGCCTTGGCATTGGTGGGGGGCTGTGTGGCCCTGCCCCATGCTGTTCCTGCTGCAGCTGTTTCCACAGGATCATATTGTGTAGCATAGCACATACCATAACAATTTGGGTGCATGTAGCTGGTGAGTACTGCAAGTCTCCACCGGATGTGTCCAGACACCAGAACCATGTCCTGAGCACAGGGGCGGCTCGTGGCATAGGGCTGCCGGACTGCAGCCCCCTCAAAAATAAAAAAAGAAAGAAAAAAAATGAAAAATAAAAAAAAATATTTTTTTAAAATTCGCGGACTTCGCGCATGCGCATAGACCGAGTCCCGACTTATCGGTCTATGTGCATGCTCAAGGCAGCCCGACCGTCCCCATAGGGGGACACAAGGAGACGTCTGTGCACTTTTACAGTGCACAGACCCGCCAGGATTATGGGACGCGTCCGGACTGCAAGAGGAGCAGCAGGGACTCGGGACAGAGCCTTAGGGATCTCGTCGGCGTCGGGAAGGAGCATTGGGATCTCGCGGGTCTTCAGTATTGCGCGGGAAGGATGTATGTACGGACGTTAACTTTGGATGTATTCATTCAGGTAAGGTGCCTTTTATTTTAATTTACAATGTTTATTTGTGTGTGTATGGTGCTTGTGCTTTACTGGAGTTTGTGTATGGTGCTTGTGCTTTACTGGAGTTTGTGTATGGTGCTTGTGCTTTACTGGAGTTTGTGTATGGTGCTTGTGCTTTACTGGAGTTTGTGTATGGTGCTTGTGCTTTACTGGAGTTTGTGTATGGTGCTTGTGCTTTACTGGTGTGTGTGTGTGTGTGTGTGTGAAAATGGTAGGGAATGCCTCAGGCTTGAACCCTGTACCCTGTATGCAGGTGTTAAAGACTTGAGTTCCCTACCCACCACCATTTGTAAAAAAAATTCAGATTTTTACCTCATATTCGATCTGATCTGTTCCTCATAATATCTGTGGTTTGTAAATGTTGCAATGCTTGATATTTGATGGTGTAGTAGTAGCATTGTTGCCTCACAGCTGCAGGTTCTTGGGTTTGATTCTTGGCTGGGGTTCCTTCTTTGTGAGGTCTGTATCTTCTCCCTGTGTTTGTGTGGGTTTGCTTTTGTGCCCTCCCATGTTACAAAGACATGTCTGCATTAATTCTTCCTGGGCCTCTGCTGAAAATTGTTTATTTGTTCCAAGTCAGACTGTCCTGATTAAAAAATGTTAAATAAAATTGACAGGCATTTGAATTTCAGACTTAAGGGTTTCTGAATGTTTAATTCCTTGCATATTTGATGGTGCAGTGGTAGTATTGTTGCCTCACAGCTATAGGTTTTCTGGTTTGATTCTTGGTTGGGGTGGCTTCTGTGTGGAGTCTGCATCTCCTCCATGTGTTTGTGTGGATTTGCTCTGGTGCCCTGGCATTTTACAAAGACGTGTCTGCAGTTTTAATCCCTGCTGAAAATTGTTTTTGTTCTGTCCGCAGTAAAATTGACAGGCATTTGAATTTCAGACTTCAGGTTTCTGAATGTTTAATTCCTTGTATAATTGATGGTGCAGTGATAGTATTGTTACCTCACAACTATAGGTTTTCTGGTTTGATTCTTGGTTGGGGTGGCTTCTGTCTGCATCTCCTCCCTGTATTTGTGTGGATTTTCTCTGGTGCCCTGCCATTTTACAAAGACGTGTCTGCAGTATTAATCCCTGCATCTCTGCTGAAAATTGTTTTTGTTCTGTCCGCAGTAAAATTGACAGGCATTTGAATTTCAGACTTCAGGTTTTTGAATGTTTAATTCCTTGCAGATTTGATGGTGCAGTGGTAGTATTGTTGCCTCACAGCTATAGGTTTTCTGGTTTGATTCTTGGTTGGGGTGGCTTCTGTGTGAGTCTGCATCTCCTCTCTGTGTTTGTGTGGATTTGCTCTGATGCCCTGCCATTTTACAAAGACGTGTCTGCAGTATTAATCCCTGCCTCTGCTGAAAATTGTTTTGTTCTGTCCGCAGTAAAATTGACCGGCATTTGAATTTCAAACTTCATGTTCTTCAGAATACATAGTAGCACAACCTTTTTTCTAGCAATTTTCTAAGTTTATAAGATGAATATTTTAAATTTGTCCCTATTTTTGGGACTGTATTCCCCCATTATTGGCTTCGTCCAGGTTTTTGTGCTAAGGTTGACAGCTATGGCAAGAACTGAATTCACTGAATATGGACTGTAGAATTGTGCATATTTACTGATAAAGGTGCACTGTAGAATGTGCATATTTACTGATAATGGTGGACTGTAGAATTGTGCATATTTACTAATAATGGTGGACTGTGGAATTGTGCATATTTACTAATAATGGTGGACTGTAGAATTGTGTATATTTACTAATAATGGTGGACTGTGGAAGTCTGAGTAGACTTTTTTATGATAAATGTTCTCAACTGGGCAGTTTTGCCATTATGGGTGCATATGTTTTGTTTCATTGCTTACTGGAAAAATGTTCAAAACAAATTTAAAACACCCTCTAACAAGTGTACTGTATTGTACAAGGAATATAATTTTTAGTACAATGAGGAAGGTGTATCAAAGAGCACATGTATGTTTCATATGCAAGGGCCTATGATTCGAAAACAGCCCAAAATTAATCTTTATCTGCCACTGGCAAAATGTATTTTCTTTGAATGTGGGTTTCAATGCTGTTTCAATGAATGTGAGTTTCAAGGGCAGAGAAGTTTTAATGCTAAGTTTTCATTGTGAGACTGCATTGCTTTGTTTAACAGATGACTTAATGTTTGTGCTGTAAAATACAAAATAAAACTTTCAAATGAAGTCCAATCATTGAAGTAAAGCAGTATGCACATTAGTGTTTATGGTAAATGGAGTGAAATAGCCAAGTAATGGTTAATTGGAATGGCTGCAGAGGCTCCAGTTCAACCATTATTTTGTCAGGGGGGGGAAGGGTAGCAAACTCAGACAGGCCCAGCTGAACTATACCTCCCAACTGTCCAGATTTTCAAAGAATGAATAGATTTTTGCTTCTTATTTTTGGTTTGTTGTTCATAAAATTTGTAGTTTTAATTCCTAAATGATTTGCCAGAAGTCACTAAATAATAAGTTTCAGACTTCATAACCTTCATAAAAATGCATGTTAAAGTAAGAGCCGTTCTATCAACTGTCTCAATTTATACAAGAGCAATTTTAGTACTGTTTATATGTGCCCCAATTTATTTGGCCTTGTTCAGATTTACTGCATTAACAGGTTGAGAGGTACATGCAAATAAATTGCTTTATAGAATTAGGCATAGCCAACCTCTCAACTGTCCCCAATTTTGGCTCAAAATGTTGCTCTTCCCCTAATAATCCCTCCAAAATAGCAATTTTGGAAGAAAACATGGAGGGTTTACAATTAAGAAATAACTGTAATAATCAAAGTTATAGATTACTTGAAATGCATGTAGATTCTTTTATTTTGTCAGCTGCTCAAGGTAGCAGTACTAATATTAAAGTGTCCCTTCTTTGACAGGTAGAAGCTGTATTGTGTGTCTATTTTATATTTTTGCATCACATTTTTGGTCCATTTTTCATAAAATTGTGTTTTTGGCAAATTAGTGACAAATCACTAAAGACTGAAGTTAGAAAATGACAGACATTTGAGTTTCAGATTTTATACCCTTCAGAAAATTCATACTAATGCAAGACCTATTCTATTATCTTTCTAAGTTTATTAGAGCAATATTTAAAATTGTCCTTATTGTTGTGCCTTTGTCCCACTTCTGTGTATGGCTTTGTCCAGATTTCTTGCTCTTGAAGTTGAGAGGTATGACAAATGTGTCAGGGCCATCACAGTCAGCCAGAGAGATTTCAAATTGTGACATGCTTGTTGCACACTCCTCATGTAGTGACTCTGGATGTGTCCAAGCAAGGCAAGGAGTAGTTGTATCTACCTTGGATGGGGAGGACACACTGCATAAGTACTACAGTGGATTTTCATCTGTCCTTGATTTTGCAGAATGGTCTGGTTTCTGTCATATTTTTGTACTGTTGATTTATGCTTATTACTCAAAGTGCCTGTTGCTCTGTGTTTAAGTAGCAATGCTTTAATGACCATAAGGTAAGCTTGTCTGACATCGTAAGATGCAAGTAAGCTTTAATAAGCATACTGTTAAAGAATTGCCAACATTGAAAGCCTTTCTGTTGTTGCCATGCAGAGAATACTTGACTAGATAATGTATAAGCCTTGGGTATTAAAGGACAGGATTCCATTATTTTAAAAAGCTCATTACACTTGTTGGAGACTTCCAGTCATCTCTACAGGCTTTACCCGTAAACTAAACAGAATGCCAATCATGTGTGGTCCATAACCTGTACAGTAATCCTTTAAGCAATGTATCTTGAGCTTGTTTCTTGTTTGCTTTTCATTGTTTGCTTTTCATTTTTTACTTTTATCATGTTTTCCCCATGAAACAAGTTGTCAGGCAGCAGGTCTTTTTTGGATAAGAAACATTTTTACAAGTGGGGGCATCACATAGATTTCTACTTTCAGCATGTTGCTTGGTACTTTAATAAAGCTGAATATATTATAATTAGAACTGCAGTGCAAGGAGAAGTGGTTTGAGTTGAGTGCTTCTGGTTTTTCTTATACTTGATTTTGACTGGCATTCCAGTAATGTATTTAAAAAGTAATTTATTTTTTCATGCCTCACAACCTTTTGTTTCCATCTAGATATTAAGTAAGCTGTCATGCAGCCAATGCATTGAAATATTTTTATTCTTCTACACTTATTTTTGTCTTGATTGGACTTTCATAATGATGGTTTGCCACCCAGGGCAGCGTATTTAATTAAAGTTAGTTTTTTTGTGGTTTTGTGCATAGCTCCTCCCCTTTATGGTTGACCACACCCCTTCCCTTTGACCCCGCCCATTCAGCGTCTCCTGCAGCCCCCCCTGTGATTTGAAGTCACCAGCCGCCACTGCCTGAGCATCCCAAACACACACACTCTATTATATGTCTGGCCTGTGCGTGTGCCTCATTATAGCATTGTTGTTCAGGCGTGTGTGCATTTCTGATGGGTGTCATCAGCCACGGCTCCAGTGGGTACCCAACATGCCCCACTAGGTGACCATAGGGGATGTCCATACTGGCAAATCTGTGGTACAACTGTGTCAGATGCCATATTTCTGAATCATCATAGCTTCCAGGGCAGCCAGCACACACATTCATTATAATGCCCTGGCCATCACATACAACCTGGCAGATGATGGAGGGGATGCCCCTGCAGTTGATGTATGCCCTACCCTGCTCACCTGATGAAGCTTTGATGTGTACGTGTGTGCAGTCTATAGCACCTACTACCACAGGGTAGTCTACTATTTCGTGGAAGAGATGCATATTGCTGGTCAATACCTCACGTGTGCTGAGGAAATAAACATGCTCACTGGAATGTGCTGACATGGCATCCAGGAACTGGTGGAATTCTCTGGATGCTGATGCCTGTGAGATCCCCATGATATCCCCAGTTGTGCTTTGGGAGGTACCTATGGCTAGTATACCTAGGCCTACACATACCTTGGTATCCACTGGGATGGGTTCCCCTCAGCCAGTTTGATGTGTCAGGTGTGGCTGGCACAGCTCAACAATTTGTTGCAGGAGGTCTCTGTCCACCCTATAGTGCTCCACTATCTCCAGCTCATGTAGCCCCTGGTAGGTTACCCTGAGTCTGTACATTCTTCTCTGTCTCTTCACTTTGGGTTGTTCAGCAGCATTCACATCCTCACCACCCTCAGCTTCTTGCACATGTTGTTCTATGTTGCCTGCTGCAGCCCTTCTCATTTTGTAGGTTTGTTTGTTAAAATTTCCTCGCTTGTATACACCAGTAGTGTAGAGTGTGGAAAAACCAGAGGGGAAGGAGTTTGCTTAGTTTATAGTAGTATTCTGGGCTGGGCTGGTCTGCTTCATCTGTAATTGGCTGATCCTGATACATTTCACCTGTCAGCTCAGCTAGTTCTCCTTGATTACTTTCCTACTGCTGTTTCCCCTTCCGATTGCCCTAGGCAGTTTGAGACACACCCCTATCTTAGCTGTGCTAATCTGGGCGCAATCCCGAGTCACAGGGCTCCAATCCACTTACAGTATGCCTGACACCCCCCCCATGATGTCACCTATATCCAAGTCTTGCACCTAGCTATCTATACTCTTACACTCTTCGGACCTGCCTCACACCCTGGGGAAAACTGGGATTCACTATCCTTCACCTCATTTACATAGAATTGCCTGCTAATGCATAGTTACATGTCCCATACTGAGCCTCCCCTAAACTAACCACTGCTTACCGTCGAGCAAATCTGCACACACCCACTCACAACTGCTTAAAAGTGCCTTACTCTCTCCATATCCAATGGCCTTTGTTCTGCCCAGCAACAAGATAGCCAGCCTCTGCAAAGCTCGAAATCAGGACCTTGCACACCACACCCGATGTGCTTTACCATTAAGCCATGGCAGATATACAGACATCGGGTGTTATCACGAACCTATCATCCAGCACAGTCATTCAACAGTATAGGACATGTATTCCATTATGTAGATGTATGTGTGTCTATATATATATATATATATATATATATATATATATATATATATATATATATATATATATATATATATACACACACACACACATACATAGATATAGATTATATATCCCAAGAACAAACTTCGTGAAACCAAAGCATTAGAAAAGAATGAAAAGGTAAACACCTGCAGCTCCTGTATTATGTACTGGTGTAAATCCCAAGGCAAGTGTGTTTCTGTCCGACACATGGGCTCAGACTGTATTTTGGGTAATATTAGGGTTGCTGACTTTTCTCACCAGGCCTATTGCCAAATGTATGGGTATGTCTTGCCAACCCAGTCTCTTGGCTGATTGCGACATATATGGCCACTATATAGGGAAACTACAAAACATGCTCCTCAACACATCCAGTGGCTAGACACTCACAGCCTCCAACACATAGAGTATGACTGACAAACACACACCTGCTATGCCTTGGAGTAGAACACCTGCCTGACTACTTTAACAGACTACAGCATTATGCAGTTACAGAACGCACTACCAAGATTATTGGGTCACAGCAATCCCAGAGGTGTATTCCTAGGTGGGTGACATCATCAGCCTTGCCAAAGTTGAGTATAGGAATTGTACGGGGTGTGAGTACTCTAAAAAGCATTGTTCTATCCTCAGGCAGACGGACACACACACTTGACATGTCTGGGATTAGAACACCGACCCAGCTACTTTATCACACTACAGCATTACGCAGTTACAGAATGCACTACCGAGATTTCTAGGTCACAGTAATCCCAGAGGTGTATTCTTAGGTGGGTGACATCATCAGCCTTGCCAAAGTTGCGTATAGGAATTGTACAGAGTGTGAGTACTCTAAAAAGCATTGTTCTGTCTTCAGGCAGACAGACACACACTTGCCATGTCTGGGATTAGAACACCGACCTAACTACTTCATCACAATACAGCATTATGCAGTTACAGAATGCACTACTGAGATTAATGGATCACAGTAATCCCAGAGGTGTATTCCTAGGTGGGTGACATCATCAGTCTTGCCAAAGTTGAGTATAGGAATTGTACGGAGTGTGAGTACTCTAAAAAGCATTGTTCTGTCCACAGGCAGATAGACCCACACACTTGGCACGTTTGGGATTAAAATACCGACCTAACTACTTTATCACACTACAGCATTATGCAGTTACAGAAAGTGCTACCGAGATTACTGGACCACAGCAATCCCAGAAGTGTATTCATAGGTGGGTGACATCATCAGCCTTGTCAAAGGTGAGTATGGGAATTGTACGGGGTGTGTGTACTCTAAAAAGAATTGTTCTGTCCTCAGGCAGACACACCAGTGGTGGGATGAGAACACCTGCCTATCTACAGATCACTATTATAGTACTATGCAGTTACAAGCTGCGCCACAGAGATTACACATTCTAAGCTAGTCATCATGATCTTCTAGGATTGCAGACATCAACAGGGATGCTGACAGTTAAGATGTATATAGCTGAGAACCTGTGTGTTTAACGTAGGAGTCCATCCTGAACAGGAGTATGCCCATCTGTGGAATGGATGACTACTATCACTATACAGGGTTACAATGGCCATGCTCATACACATAGAAGCACTTAACTTGCACAAGGTGTCAGTGGGCACGCTCACACACTTAGTAGCACAGGGCTGTTTGGAATGTACTATGAGTCCAACTATACAAGGTTATACTGGGCATGCTCATACACTTAGTAGCACAGGGTTGTTTGGTATGCACTCTGATTCTAAACATGGAAGGCCACAGTGGCCATGCTCATACAGTTAGATGTACAGAACATGTTGTAATGGACTCTGGAGTTAGTAGTTATCATTGTTAGCAAGAGCGCTGCACTACATATATCTGACACTGGTCATCTACACAACATCTGCTGCTGTCCGTCACCTTAGATGTATCAGTCTATACCAAGCACAATACTACCACTCGCAGTGATGTCATGCTAGGAATGGCAACTGCTTGACCAACACAATGAGCCAATGTCCTGCTGTAATTATGAGGTTGTCCAGTGTCTGTCATTCTGGGATGACATGACTGACAGAAGACAAGCCTTTTCACAGATCACATGCATACACGATTCAAGGGAGTGGTGTTAATACCTAGGTCGCATTTGCCCATATAGTGCCATTCCAAGGCAAATGTCCTAAACACAGGATAACATACTGACACCTAGAAGACAATTGCATTGTATGCATATGCTAACCAGTGTTGCTGTCGTAATCACAGCTGCTCACTGTTGAACCTACAATGGGGAATACGACATCTGTGCAGTGAGGAATACCTGGCCGAAGGCTCTGTAGTGCACAATAGCACTACCACCATATAATTCAGAACCAGACATGTGGGCCATAGCACTAGTATGGACCACTCCAGGTGGTTGTGTCCCCACATTCATAATGGCTACTCACATGTACAGACCAGTACTCCAACATAAATCATCACAGATGAGCCAGGTGCAGGTCACATTGTCAAAATCTGCATTCTAGGATGTAATCCTCAGACACCACCATGTCCTCAGACCACCAACACACATCCATACATGTGGTATGACATGTAATAGTACAACACCAAGTAACCTTTAACTGGTGGACTGTATCTAGCCCTACAACAACTGTTCAGGGTATCCATGTACTGACACAGATGCATTATGTGTTATGCAATGCAATGATACCACTGTTTGTAAAGAGGTTAGCTGTACACATACCAGGAACCCTCGGATATTGACAGCATTAACAGATGACTGTTGCTGTGCACCATTCAGTATGTACAGAGCCTGACATGAAGCTATGATTGTACAAGACGTTTATGCGGGGAGAAGATTGTTTTGACATTTGTGTAGGATACAACCTGGGATGTGGACAGGTCCCATGAAGCCTGTATGTATGACATTAGAGAGTGCAGCTTGTACCTGCATTGTTGTTATTGCAGGGGCTCTGTAGTGTACATGGATATATGAATGTGTACCTGTTGGGGGGAACAGTGAGTTTACGTTATCCAACACCCTATCTGGATGAACAGGTGCTATTTCCGTAGGTGCAGTACTTCTCATGCCATAGTGCTGTGAAGCACAGCAGATCTTGTTGTTGCCATTATGTTTCATGACACAGCTATGGAATCCTCTGTGTTTGGCCTCATAAAATGTGGATGATTAGTTTCACAGTAGCTTTGAGTGGCATTATATGGTGTATCTGCATCTTACTGAGGATGATCATGGATCAACTTCCACTCATGTGTGTTGACTCTTGCAACTGTTACTACCTTCTGTGGTACAGTTTAAGGCAGGGTACCACCGGTTTGCCTTCATGTTTGTTGAATCCTGTTTCTGTTTCAATGGCATGATTACTGCACATATGTGAGTGCCTAAAGTGCATTTGTGTAGGACCCAGCATTTGCACATGCATTGTACAAATGCATAGGTCCCATGACAGTCACCACTTCGCTCTTAAGGAGCATAACACTGGCTTTGAAAACTGACCATGTGTGGCATACTGTTAGCCCTGTTGGTATGAATATGGTGATCCAGGTCATTGGTGTCGATGAAATCCAACATGCATTGAGCACATGTGTTGGTACATGATGAGTCTTCCCAGTTCATAATGGGATAGCTGAGTGGCCATGATTATGGTTTCCTGTCTCAAAATTAGTATTCCCCATTACAGCACAATGGCAGTTGGGAATTCTGAGGCATGGTGGATGATCTGTCACAAGGTGCAATTTGCATTACACTTTGGCGCAAAGGTAGTTGCTCAACATAATGCATCTTATGTTGTGCAAGTGGAAGTTGCGTGGGGGTGTACATATCCCTCAGGAAGTTGGACAAACCTGTGGCCCATGTGTTCCAATAAAGGATGATGGCCAAGAGGTGAGGTATATGTTATAACATGGTCATGCATGGGTGCTCTCCAAAGCATTGAACCATATCTCAATCACTGCACAGATATGTCCTCCATGTTTCAGATTGCTGTAAGTGAGTCCATACTGAGTACCTGATTTGTATCATTGAGTAGCAAGGCCCACAGTTTATTTCTTGGCTGTCCCTGTTGCACCAGTGGACTTTTACTTGAACCTGGCATGAAGAGGGCACTATAGGGGAAGCATGGGCCGTTGCCAGTATCCAGATTCTCAGGGGTGACAGGTGTAGGCCCTGTCTGGCAAAGTATCATGGTCTGTCAAGCATGTTATCCCAGGCAGAGAGATGCTGGATACTCTTTGAATTACACCAGTACATTTCAAGATCATGGAATACAATCCTTGTCCCTGTACTGCTGCATCATTTTGGCCAATGGCAGAATGCTACCCAGGACTTGGGACATACCTGCATAGGCTACAAGACCTGACAGTTTCTACATGTGTTTCCATGCAGTCCAGGCTACTGCATCACAGGTCCTGCACAACAACATAGAATATGCCAGAGACATGTGTATAGTTCTAAAGGTGGTCTGAGTGTCTGGCTATGTGGCTAATCATGGCAGACAGGCAGTTGACAGTATGTTTGCCCTCATATAGCTTGGTGTGTAACATAGTGCTAGGGTTTGCATTCACAAATGAGTACTGTTGGCTTTGTTTCCGGCCAAGTGTTCTGAGGTGTGACACAATTATGCAAACTATGTCGTACAGTCTTTGTATTCTGTTGTCTGTCTATTCCAACTTGGGAGGCGTCTTGCTAGGCCAGATACTTATAGGACTCTGTGGATGTGTGCGATATCAGGTGGAATGTGTGTGTGTCCTTACTGTGTTCTGGTAAGGGTATTTGTTAGTTGTGGTGATGAGATGCTTGTGTTAACCTACACCTCTTGACTGTCTAGTCCAGTCATGGGTGTAGAATGGACTGCCTCCAAGTTCACCCCTATACCTGCATCCCAAACAACATGTGGGGTGTGGTGTTAGGCGGGTTTGGCAGTGTACATGGCATACAGATTGTATTCCACGATGATGGCCACATACACAAAGCTGACATTAGTAAACACTAGTAGCTGACTAGTGGACATGCCTGTATGAGCATTCAGTACTACAAGTACCACATACTGTATTTAGTATACTTACTTCTTATGAAGATGTTTTAGGCAGTGATGCTAACATGTAAATATTTGTGTTGTGGATGTGGCAACACTAGCTATTACAGGAACACGGTCGCTACCTTTAGTAGCAATCCCCCTCTGAGGGCCACATCACATCCTGATAGTTAATTACAGATGATGCAAGTGTGAACAGGGCTGTATCCTTGTCTAAGTATATACTCACATACCCAGCAGAACCATGAGCTCTGTTGGGCACAGACACCCACTCCCCACACAGGGTCAAATATCAATAGACTCTGCTGCCACTATTGACATGATCAGGATATAATCAGATAGTGTATGCCATCCCCTATGAAGCAGCTATTACACATGGGCAGCAGTTTCCTACATCTTACACTCCTACTGCAGATGCCACACTGCAGTTAAAGATGATATGCACCCTGTTTCATTACCAGTACTGTCAACATATTTCCAAGCAGCTGTTAGTCTGGCAATGAGAGGTCAGGCTACACAAATCTAAACATTCAACCAGTGTGTCTCTACTGTCAATATCCACTCTATGTAGGTGTGCACATAGCCATTTGGCACAGCCCTGTAACAAGGGTCAGTACACATTTGCAGAACATGTACACATGCACAGCTGTCATTGCTTGCAAACAATAGTAGAGAGGTGGATATTAGGCAAGGTGAACATTTAGGCAAGGTTCATAAGACAAACCCACCACCATAAATAGCACAAGTAACCAGAAACTGAGGGTATTGCTACTCAACACCAGAAGTATAAACCTCAAAATGCACACATTCGAGGCACTCCTTAGTATGGAGAGCATCGATATCTGTGCAGTAGCAGACACCTGGTTTAAGGCTACAGAGAGCACCCCAGCACTACTAGACTATAACTCATACCACACCTTTTGGCCACAGAACCCAGACCGGAACACAAAAGGTGGGGGGTGTATCCATATTAATCAAGGATACTCACACCTCCAGGTTAGTGGCACAGCACAATGCATCAGAGTCCAAGTGCAACTGACAATGGGCAAAACTGCAATCCAAATTGTAGCTTGCTACAGATCACCCACCATGACCCAGGACCCACATTCCGCATTTCTGGAGACACTGGTAAATATGCAGGTCCTACCAAACACCCTAATACTGGGTGATTTCAGCTACCCAAGCATTAACTGGGAGAACTACTCAAGTACTAACTCCCTTGCCCAGCGCTTCCTAGAATTTCTAAACTCAAATGCCCTGGAACAACTGGTCTACACCCCCACCAGATGGAACAACATATTGGACCTGTTCAACACCAACATGGGCGACCGGTGCTCCACACCCGACATCAATCCCTAGCTGGTTAGATCAGACCATAGACTAATTACTCGGGATATTCACATTCCGCCCACAACCCCAAACAAGGAAACCACTGTGAAAATCTTTTCCAAAGCAGACTTCACATTGCTTAAGCTCGAGGTGGAAAGGTTCACAGCCCCCATGCCAATGGACAATGCTGTCCAAGATGCTGAAACCTATACAAAGACACTCTATGATCATCTGCAGGAATGCATGGATCGTGCTATCCCAAGTCATACCTAGACTCACTCCTCCAAGAAAAGGAAACCGGTCTGGTGGACCCCTGCCATAAACAGGCTCTACAATAGAAGGAGAAAACTAGTACAGGTAAAAGCAAAATCCCTATAAGGACAGACATCCCTGATCAGTATCAGCAAGAAACTATGATCCCTCATGAAATCATCCAAGGCTAGCTTCAACAGACAATTTCCCAAGGACCTTACAGATAACCACAAAGCGTTCTTTAGCTATGTCAAGAACCTAAGTGGGAACTCTCAGATCTCCTCTGAGTTGGTGCAGACTGGCACAAAATACACTGAACCGACTGATATTGCCAACATTTTGGCAGACAGGTTCAGTGCAAACTTCACACCCCTCTCAACCCCCAAATGTCCCATAACCATACCAGAAGAATGTACGGCCCCGGTAATCACTGACACTCAGGTTAAAACAGCCCTATACAAAGCCACATGCATAGCCTCAATGGGACTGGACAGTGTGCCAGGCTGTGTGTTACAAGAGCTCCAAATTAACTAACCCCTCACCTAAACACACTGTTCAACTCAGCCTCTCTACAGGCTACATACCCACAGAATGGTGCACAGCAACAGTTATTACACTCCACAAAGGTGGCACCACAACGGACCCCGGAAACTATTGCCCTATAAGCCTGACTAGCCTGGTCTGCAAGGCTATGGAGCGCATCATCATGGAACCCATTAAGAGAGACATTGGGAACCTCCAGACACTCGACCCAACCCAGGTAAGCTTGATTAAGTGCAGATCATGCCTACTGAACCTGTTTGATGTATTACAGTCACCTAGACTTTAGGTGTGGGGTGTGGTAGTTCACACATACTACCTGGACCTTGCCAAGGATTACAACACCATTCCCCACTCAGGTATTATTTATAAACTCACCAGCCAGTACATACACCCATACATCACAGGTTGGGTTGCCAACAGGCTTACACACAGAACCCACATGGTAAGCCTAGCATCCTCCAGGTCCAACTCTTAACAGGTCACAACTGGTGTCCCACAGGACTCAGTCCTGGGACCCCTACTGTTTGCCATATACTTCTCAGAGGTACAGGCAAACACAGGTGGACTACAGCAGACCACGTTTGATGATTACTACAAACTGGGAGCCATAATTGACAGTCCAGCTATCACAGACGTCCTTCAAGAGGCCTCACATAGACCAACATAGGGTGTCAAAGACATGGCCTCCAGCTAAAGGCCACAAACTGCATGGTCATTCCATGTTGGGAAAACTAAACACCCACATATTAACACATGAGTGTTAGCCACTTTAATACAGACGAGGTAATGGGTATGTGGAGACTTAATTAGATAGTGATCTCTCCTTTGACAATCATATCTCCAAAGTAATTAGGACATCCTTCTATGTAGGCCATCTGATTACTTAAGGGTTCGCATCTAGACATACTGAGGTTATTGTGCCCCTTTCCTCATCACTCATCAATCCCATCATCGAGTATGATAACACATTTGGGAGTACCTCAGAAGACACATCCAACAGCTGGGGGGTCTACGAACATACCTCACCAAGAGGATTACTGGCCTCAGACATGTTTCCTATGCTGCCAGACTGAATGAACTCTTGCATTACTCAGTGGCATCTTGTTTACTCAGAGATTATCTTTGCTGGCCAATAAAGCCATGTCCAAGTCAGGCTTAATGGATATGCTCTACCTATGGGAATCCATGTCACAGTGAGCCACACACTGTAATGAGCCACACCTTGCCACAACCATAACTGGAAGATGCTGGAGCAACAGATTCCTGTCACAGGTATTCCCCATGCTTTGGAACTACATCCCTGATTACATTATATGGAGCCCTTCACTAACACTCCAGGGAAACCTTGCAGAGTGGATGGGGAACAGAGGATACACCCCAGGGATCCCACAATTGGCTCTGCTCCACAGAGGGACAGTTAGTTAATCAATGGGGTGGCGACAGCTGACACATTTTGGCTAGGCTTATAAATGGCCTCAGGCAGTTAGCCAAGTACCTACCTATGTACCTATGAACCTATACATACAGTATCAGCATATACTGATAGCTTAATTTACTGTTCAGGTGTTGACTTACCTTGTGCCAATAGCGGTTGTGTGTGCAATAGTTGAGGGCTAACTATGTAGGATGCACACAGTAGACCACCTATACATGACAATTTACAGGTGGTCTTGTGTGTGTACCATCCATGTTTTACTGTGTGTGCAGGTGGAGACAGTTGTCAGTCCATAGGTGCCTACACTGTCAGAGTGTATGCTATAAGTTCCCTCTTTGCCAAGGCATGGGCATACTGGGAATGCCTCCTTCTGCCTACTGGGGCTGGCTCAGTGACTTCGTGATCTGAGTCCCTTTGTGCCTGTGGGGCCCTCGGCAATGGTGGTGAGCTGTGAGGTCCTTCACCATTCTGTCCCTGCTGCAGCTGTTTTCGCAGGATCATATTGTGCAGCATGGCACATACTATGAAGATGTGGGCACACATGCCTGGAGAGTACTGCAAGTCTCCACCAGATATGTCCAAGCAACGGAACCGTGATTTCAACATCCCAAACACATGGTCTATGATGATTCTGGTTTGTGCATGTGCCTCATTATGGCGTTCTTGCATGGGTGTGTGTGCATTTCTGATGGGAGTCATCATCAATGGTTCCAGTGCATAGCCAACATACCCCACCAGGTGGCCATATGGGATGTCCCCCCTGGCAAATACCTGATACAGCTGTGAGGCATTCCAGATGTGGGAGTCATGATAGCTTCCAGGGCTGCCAGCACACACATCCATGATAATGCCCTGGGCATTGCACATGACCTGGCAGTTGATGGAGGGGTATCCCTTGTGGTTTATGTATCGCCTACCCTGCTCACCGGGTGGTGACATGATGTGTATGTGCATGCAGTCTATTGCACCCAGTACCTCCGGGTATTCTGCCACATGGTGGAAGAGATGCATAATGCTGGCCAACTCCTCCTATGTTCGGGGGAAGTATATGTGCTCATTGGCATGTGATAACATGGCATCCAGGAACTGGTGGAGTACCCTGGATGCTGATGCCTGTGAGATCCCCAGGATATCCCCAGTTGGCTTTTGAAAGGTAACTGTGGCTAGTATTCTCAAGCTTACACATATCTTTGTGTCCACTGGGATGGGTTCCCCTATGTTATTTCTGGCTCTGAGGCATGGCTGGCACAGCTCCACAAGTTACTGTATGGTGTCCCTGTCCACCCTGTAATGCTCTACTATCTCCAGACCATTTAGCCCTTGGTAGGTTACCCTGGGTCTGAACACTCTTCTCCTCCTCCGATGCCTGAGGTGGTTGTCAGCATCATCCTCCACACCACCTTCAGTCTCTAACACATGCTGGTGAATCAAAGCTATGGCAGCCCCTAACATGTAGATATTAAAAGTTCCTCATCTGTATTCACCGATGGTGCAGAGTGTATGGGAATGCACAAGTGTGTGTGAGGTGCTTTCACACTTTATAGTATTGTGCTATGGATGCTGCTGATGTCATTGGGTGTGTATGTGCAATTCCAGCTGCAGGGTATCTTAATTATGAGTTTTACAGTGAGTACTGCAATTGTGGGGCCTTTGGTGTTGAATTATGCTTGCCTGTCATGATTTATCTGTTGCCCTTTAATTCACTTTTCAACCTGAATCCCCTCCCATTGACAGGCATGCATCCAGCTGCCGGCTTTCTTGTTTTGTACTTTCCCTACCCAGGAATGTGTTGTGAAATGAGTTATGTAGCTGATCTACTGCAATTTTGCTTTGTTCTGCTGTGACAGTACTGTTTCCTTTGCAGTACAGCACCTCCACTTTCCTGTATTGCAGGTAGCTGATAGTAGCCTTGTTAGCTGTTGTCAATGGCCCACTGTGGGTTCCTAGGTGTTAATTACTCATTTGTACTCCAATTTCCTTGCTGCAGCATTTCCTAATCTTTCTCCCATATCCTTTCTGTTTCCGCTCTGGTGCACGCTGCACACAGTGGTTTACCAGGTTTACAGCCTATTTTCATCAACGTTCACATGCACATTCGGTTACCTTGTGTGCTCTCATCTAAGCAAAGCTATGGCTACTTCAACACACCCCTATCCTGCAGCTTTGCTTAGTAACAGGCAAACTGGGTTAGCAATGCTCCAATGTGCTTACAGCAAAGGTGGCACACCCCTCTCTTGATGTCATCTTTATCTCCAGGGCACACCTTGGTGTTGTAATGGTACACTGTGAGGTACATCCTTACACTGGTGGGGAATTTGTGATTCACTATTACTCCTCTCATTTGCATGGCATTGCCTACTAATTGCTAGTTACCGCACAGAACACTGCCATAGTGCCTTAGCAACCCTTGCGCCATGGTGTGGTGTAGCATGCGTGCCATTGACTATTATGGGGAAATCATGAAAAGTGTTACATTGCAGTTTTATTCCATATAGTTTTATTTTAATTGTGATCCCTTTTGTGCACCGATGCCCTGCGCTTTAAGTTCGCGGTAGTGTGGGCATAATATTAAATATTCTTTTTCATATTTTGTGCATGTTGTTTTATGCCAATGGCTATATATTTAGCCATTGTCATATATTAACAGTATAATACATGTGTTTGGTCCGCTGTCATGGCTCCGATTTTATGTTTGCAAAATGTAAATTGTTTTTTTCGGTCTACATTTCTGCATGCTTACACTATGCCTGCACCACTTCCTGAATCACTATATACCTTCATTTGCATGCTACACTGCTGCACATGGGGTGATTAGCATACAGGCACCTGGAGCTGTGCGGGCATAGCGTACTCAGGTAGTGCACGTTGAAACAGCTCGTACCTGAATCGCTCGGCGGCCATATCTGGTGTTAGATCACCGACACTACACCTGCACCTGGCGCAAGCAAGCTTCATGAATCCCGGGGAATGTTTTCATCTATATGTGCTATGTTCATCTGTAGATATTGTTTCCTGTAACTAGAGTTTACACTACATTTCCTTTGGAAAGGCTATATTGCAGATGGATGCTGTCATTTGAATAGATTGTCATTACATTGCAGTTGCAGTGAAACATCTCGGGACAGAGGACATGAGATGATATAATGTACGTTGTTGCCTAAGTAAGGCATGTATTCCAATATGGGGTTATATCCACATTCAACATAATTGTTGTTCTATCATCACAGTGACAACAACAGGGGCTACAGGTGTATTTTGAGTATACCTAGCATCAGACAATGCTGTCTGACATACAGCAAGATTCTTAATTATATTCCTTGATTCATACACATGATGTAATGCTTTCACATAACCACATATATTAGAAATGGCAATGCACTTATATCATGGTACTTTCATTGATCCCACTATGATGCTGGTTTTCTCAACTCTTAGGCAAGTGTTCCAATCTAGCATTGAGTGACTGTAAGCATTTGCTTAACTGTTCTGCAGGAAGGACACCCTCCCCTCCAATTATAGTTTGGAGGTATGGAGTGGCAGAAGCCTCTCCCATCAATTTCAGCAGATAAAAATTATGGTCAAATAAACTACATATGACTGAATTACTTTACATAGGTGGAGTTCAACAGCTGCAATAACAGTTCCACTGTGACAAATGTGATTGATAATGATCTTGTATTTGGAAGAGTTGTAGAGCTTGATCTTCAATTCTAGCATAGGTATTCCTTTTGTGTGAATGTACTGATATCACACAACATTTAAATCATGTCAGTGTTGTCCCTTGATATATCACATGAACATGTATGAATGTAGCTTTGGATTTTCTGAAAGCACACATTTGTTCTGTCAATGTAATGGTGAGTTTGCCACTTTGGCACATGCATTGAGTACTGTGGTATACATGCATGTGCTCTGGTCTTTGGTGGCATGTGTACTGATGTACAGAGAAGTTGTCCCTGACAACAGAACATTGATATAAGACTGATCACATTTGTGTGAACATGAGCATACTAATTTTATTGCCATCAGTTTGGCATGCTGATATGACACTCATTCTCATGGATCCTTTCTTAATTCACATTAATTTAATTTGTTTGTCACAATACCCATCGCTACCTTCTCTGGCAGATGCCAGCAATACAGAGCTCTGGGGAATGTATTGCATTATGGCATGGGATTTTCATCTGTTCTTATCTATCAGTGCAATAACTGTGTCAGGCTTAAGTGCCTTATGCAAAGGTATTACGTATGTCACACTCTGCTCCCACATTTGTAACAACACACACTCACCTATATATGGGATGCATAACTATTATAATATTGAGGTGCATAATTCCCTTCAAGGGTGATTCTCCTCGTTCATGTGTTTGGCCTGTTGCTGTGTCAGTGCTGACATTGATGACAAGGGGTTATTCTTGCAAAAGGAGATCGTGGCGTTGGAGCCATTCTTATTTTCTACCATGTTATATGGATGAAATGCACACTGTGCAAATATCCCATTCTGTAAGTACTATCCTTGCGAACTGTCATCTTAACTCAGCATGTCAATGTTATTCATATGTCATGCAATTCCCCCCATTACAATGTGAATTTGTTGAACTGTCACATAATATTATATCTGCTTTTATTTATCAACAGTTGCTCAGAAATTTTATCCTCTATTTATTATTCTGACATATGTATTGCAAAAAATTAATATTACAAAGTTGTCCTTATGACATAAGCACCTATACATTAATTATTGTACTAAAATTTGAACATTGACCCTCCCCTCTTACATATTTTTGTATATATCGCTTTGATTTCTGTGCACATTGTCCTCAGTACACTTTTCCTGTCTGGTAACCCATGTATTGCAGTTGCCCTTGATATTTCACATCCCCTCTTCCTTATTAATATATTCATATATTTAATTTATGTGCAAAGTATACTCAGTATACTCTCCCTGTCTGTGTAGATCATGCATTATTTGCTTTATGTTGCTCTTCATGCTGTCCGTGCAAGTACGCTTAACAGTGTTTGTTTGCCATGTGTGCTCAACACTGCTCAACACTGTTTTCTGGCCACAATACTGCTGCTGGCCATGGAAATGTGCTTATATGTATGTTAGTGTAATGAGCAGCATGCATATGCAGTTAGTGATGCTGCTCACCACACCAACCTGTAAACATCATGTACACTTCATCTGAAGCCTATATGATTGTTCATGAATCCCAGGGAATGACAATATTCAGAGTTATAGACTTTTTTTACTTCAGAAAATGTATATTAATTTTCATTCTCTTATTCTGTCAATGACTCAGGTTAAAAGAATTAATATTTTATGTGTTCCTGATTACTTATGTGTTCTTCCCTGATTAATTGAGAGCTATGATAAAGTCTGAAATGCAAATGTAACTCATTATTCAGTGAACCGACTCTAAATACTACTTCCAAACTGATACAAAATTGCTAAGGCTGCTGCACGTAAAACACTCGTCTTTATTTAAACGCCAAAATATAAAAAAAAACGTTTTTCGTCCTAACTCAATGCTCGGACTTCTTCAGAAACTCTGATACAGACATCTTAAAACATCCAGTATTTACAAACTCATTTGAAAAGCCCGCCAACAGGCTAATCAGCAAAACAGGCTCTCTTAAAGGTATATTAACCTAAAACCTACAACTATTGCTAAAATACCCTCAAAAGTTAATGGAATCAATACATGGCAATGATAAAAATAATAAAATTAATAAAATTCATAATTATAAAATTCCCCTTCTTTTGTATGTTTATAATTCATACTTATTAAATTATAAAAATACTTTATAAATGTATGTGCAAACTTACATGTTCTCACCACCAATATATTTTACCTCACTACTTGTTATATAAAACAAATGTTTGAAACTAGATTAAACATATGTATAAAAACCTCGATCATCTCTCCAAACTCTTTAATTTGAACAAACACATTAGTGAACATTTTTCATTTAAACCCGGACTTACGAAAGCATTAAGTTTAAGTTGCCATAACAATTCTAGCTTTTCAAGGAATAAACCATATGGGCCTCCTCTTTTTTGACTTGCACAAGTACCCTAAATTGAAATTTATGTACACTGAAACTCATAACATGTCTAGCAAGTGCATTGTCTTCCTTATGTAACCTAATATCTCTTTGGTGTTCATAAACCCTTTCTTTGAAATTTTTCTCAGTCTTTCCCACGTAAACGGCTGGACAACTGTGACAAATTGCCACATACACCACCCCTTTCGTGTTACAATCAAATTTCTCTCTAGTATGCACTCTATATCCATTAATTGTTGTATTTGTTCCTGACGCCATCAAGTGGCAATGGGAACAACAACCACATTGTGTCATACCCGCTCTCATTTTAAAAGAAAATTTGGTCCAACATTTATGCATCCAGTCCTTGAAATTCGGGCCCCTTTTCCATGTGACCTTCAATGAGGCTCCTAACCTACCCCCTACCAAACTGTCGTCACATATCAGAAACCAATTTTTCTCTAAAATGTTCCTAATGTAGCCATCATCTAAGGAAAATCTTAATACACAACTCAGATTAAAATTAACCAAAACATTCTTGTTAATCTGTCTGTCGGTATAGTTCATACCTACAGTCATCAACCTTCCTTCTGTCGGTTGTAGATTTTCCTGTTTTTTTCAGAATAGGTTTATATATACCTGTGTACCTTTTTGATGTTACTTCATCTATTAAATTATCTGTAAGTGAAACGGGATATGCTCTATTTATGAACATTTGTCTTAAATTGTTACATTCCTCTGTGAAGGCCACATCCGAAGTAATCATACGTGCCGCTCGGACCAATTGGCCCTTAACCACGGACTTTTTCTGATACATCGGATGTGCACTTAAGTAATGTATAAACTTGTTTGAATACGTGGGTTTCCCGTAGATATTAGCTTCATATTGTTGTAAAGCTTTATTTTTAATCAAATTTATGTCCAAAAAAGAAATTGAGCTGTTACTAAATGTGTGTGTAAAATGTAAAAACTCAGTTGAATCATTCAATATCTTCAATATGTTTTTAGCTACCTCACCATTTCCATCAAAAATGATGAAGATATCGTCAATAAATCTAGCATAAAACTTAACTTGAGCCATGTACATACTGTTCTTAAATAATATATTGTTTTCCCAATATGATAAAACCATATTAGCGAAACTGGCCCCACATGGGGAGCCCATGGCTACACCTTCCTTCTGGACATACAACTGACATTCAAACATTATAAAATTATAAGTTAAAACCACGTCAAGGAATTCCTGAACCAAGCTGACTTCCTCTGTAGATGCTCCCTTTTGCCTCATTCTAATAGTTACCCATTCAACTCCTATGCTATGTGGAATGCTGGTATACAACTCTTTAATGTCAACTGTCATAAAATTATTAGTCTGGCAATAAGGAAAATTATTGATTTTGTCTAAAAAAAACCAAGAATCCTTAATAATCCATTCTTCTGTACTCACATATTTTTTCAATATGCTATCCAGAAATTTTGCACATGCATAGGTGGCTGAACCTCTTCCATCCACTATAGGACGGAAGGGGGGATTGTTAATGCACTTATGTATTTTTGGTACACCAAACATAAAAGGAACTTTTGGAGTTTGCATTACCAAATAATTATACATATGCACATCTATTCTCGCTTCGATAAATAACTCATTAAAGAAACTTTTTATAAATTGTATAGATTTGTTATACTCATTCATCGAAGATGGTGCATATGCTTCACTGGTCAAAATCTCTAAGACCTTTTCCTTGTAGAGTGGTGTATCCATAATCACCAATCCCCCTCCCTTATCAGTGTTCATTACTCTAACGTCAGCTGCCATCAATAACTCCAATTCCTCTTTTTCTTCAAACGTCATATTAAAATTATAATCTAAATTCGAACTACCCAATCTTCTCAAATCTACCTCACATACCCTTTTAAACATGCTTAAGGTATTGTGTAATGGTGGATTAAAACAACTTGATACTCTCAATGAATGTTCACATGTTGATTGCTCATAAAACAGTAATTTCAAATTGAGTTTCCTGACAAATAACTTGATATCACATAACGTTTCTGACAAATTCATTCTGGTAGATGGAACAAAAGTAGAACCTCTAGCTAAAATATCCACCAAGCATTCAGTCACTTGAAATGATGAAAAATTATATACTAAAAAATCCTTTTTAGTGTTTTGAACCATTTTACATGGTGGAAATTGGGAACTCAAAATAACTATCTTCTGTTCTTGTTGTTCTTCCCCCAGTTCCCGTTCCTCTTCTGGTTCCATCTCGGAAAACCCTGCCTAGAATGGACGGCGCTATCTTGTTGGTTTTCTCTAAAATTATTATTATAATTGCTATTGTTCTTATTACTATTACGGGCCTTGATTCTTTCACTTTTCCTTATTTCTCCATTGTTGTCTGCCAAATCGGCACTGGTACTCGGCTCCTCGTCCTCATGTAATTAAATATTTCCCTCATGAAGCTCCTCGTTGATTATATTCTCCTCCATTCTACTATTTATCCCACTGGGAACTAGCTCTAATAGGAATTGAGATTTTGGTGGTGCAGGGTAAGCAGTGTCCAAAGCATATTGCTTTTGGTCTCTTTGTAATTTTTTCAGCTTATAATGTCTAATTTTCTCAATGTGCTGCTCTATACTATGGAAGCAGCGAATATATTCATACTTGTACCTCAAAAAGTCTACATGTTGTTTAATTTGGCAGTCCAATTGGGAAATATATTGTTCCAAACTTTTGTTGATCAGGGTGTATTGATCAATTATAATTTGTAACATACCCAAACCTTGCTGGTTAAAATGTTTGATCAACTCCTGATGAAAAACTGAACCCGGTGTCAAACCAGAAGGGTAAAGCCATGTCCTTAGACCTTTAGGAACTATCCCCAATTTTATGCATTCACGGAAAAGATCTCCAAGCATAATATTTTATATTTTAACATATGTTGATCTAATGTACTTAAAAGATTGGGTAATGGTTGCTGTCTACCATCAATGTCTTCATCCATAATTTGAGACTGTTGATTTAACACGTGGAAATTCACAGAAGTCATTAACCAATCTCTCATGTTAGGCATATGTGTAGCATTACCCAACCCTTGTTGGTTCGGATCATTCGATGTGAGTACATTGGCATTTGAGGGTATTTTAGCAATAGTTGTAGGTTTTAGGTTAATATACCTTTAAGAGAGCCTGTTTTGCTGATTAGCCTGTTGGCGGGCTTTTCAAATGAGTTTATAAATACTGGATGTTTTAAGATGTCTGTATCAGGATTTCTGAAGAAGTCCGAGCATTGAGTTAGGATAAAAAACATTTTTTTATATTTTGGCATTTAAATAAAGATGAGTGTTTTACGAGTAGCAGCCTTAGCAATTTTGTATCATTATTCAGTGACCTCAACCCCACAATCCCCCCAATTTTTTGCCAGTATATGCGGCAGCAAGTTTGAAACAGTAGGCAGAGGAACTATTTTACCTCAAAAATATTAAGTATATATATATATATATATATATATATATATATATATATATATATATATATCGTAATTAAAAAAAAAAACAAATACAAAACAATTTAACAAATAGCCAATTCTCTAAGCACAGTAATGCCCTCCAGTGTGTTTTTCATTGTGTAAATAATGCTCTTCCAGGGCTGTAGAGGCCAGATGCTGCAGCACACACTACTTCTAAATGGACTGTTCTAAAAATGGAAAATGTGCCCTAGATAATGAAATTTGCTAATGACTGAAAATTCAGTAACATAAACTCAGCATGCTACAGTATGGATTTCACAGTAAAAAAGTATATTATTTGACTGTCAGACAAGGTGATATTATATTTGTAAAAGTGTAGCAGAAACATCACACCATGCACATCACATAGCCAAGCACAACACACACACACACACACACACACACACACACACACACACACACACACACACACACACACACACACACACACACACACACACACAAACACACACACACAGCTGCATAAACACTTATGCAGAGACCCTCAATAAAAACTTACCTAAACAGGAGAGACCTCCAAAACACACTCACAAACACTCCACACACAACACCAAACACATCACACACAGCAGACAAGACACCAGTGTCTCACAAACACAGCCCACAAGACATAACAATAAACCAAACATACTAGTCATTGGTGACTCAATTGCAACACACACTGATGTCCCCTTCACCAGGCTCGACAAGGAGAAGGTCATAGTCAGTTGTCTGTCTGGTGCCAGAATCCACCACATCATGCACGCACTAACATCTCTCCACAAGTACAAGTACAACTCTGTCATTGTCCATGCTGGTGTGAATGGCTTCAGATGTACCTACCTGGACTATATGAAGAGAGACATGATTGTGCTCTCAGAGTATGTGTCCCAGACAGGTATGACCCTAGCCCTTTGCAGCATCCTACCTTCCCCAAGAATGATACCACAATACCAACAAAAAATAATTGACTTCAACAATTGGCTTAGTTTCTGATGTCTTTCCAAGGGGATTCAGTATCTGTCTGCCTAGGATGACATGCTTGATAGGCCTTGATGCTTTGCTAGAGATGGCCTCCACCTGTCATGCATGGGATTCCGGATCCTGGCCAAGGGTCTTGTCTCCCCCTTGTGCCTTTTTTAGGCTATATTCCAAAGACAAATCTTGCAACATAAAAGATCTGTCTAAAAGCAAATTGAAGGTCATGCTGCTTAACGCTAAGAGACTTAACATGAAAATGCACTCACTGGAGGATCTCCTTGCACTGGAAGATGACGATGTGTGTGTGGTCACAGAAACTTGGTTCAGGGCTGCTTAGAGCACTCCTGCCTTAGCAGTTATACCTCACACCACACATTCCGACCCCAAAATGAGGTTGGGAAGACTAAGGGTGGTGGAGTCTCTATCTTCATTAAGGACAAGCACATCTCCAGACTGATTTGCCAGCATGATGCACTGGAACTATTCCATGTGCAACTGACAGTTGGCAAGATCCCTTCCAAGTTATAGGCAGCTATAGACCTCCCTCCATGACTCAGCACACCCATTCCTCTTGCCTGGATCTACTTTACTTCATTAAGGTACCCCCTAACACCCTGATCTTTGATGACTTCAACTACCCCACCATAATCTGGGTGAACTATTACTGCACTAATGCACTCACTCAATGATTCCTTAACTTCATCAGTTCTAATGCAGTATACCAGCTCATCTTATCCTCCACAAAGGGAGATAACATTTCGGACTTGGTTCTCACCGATGTGGGCGACTGCTGCACCACTCCCATAGTATTTTCTTCCATGGTGAAATACGATCATCAGACTGTCTCATTCAAACTTTCTATCCTAACCACCCCCCCCCCCAAATGTAATCAAGGTAAAAGACTTCTTGAAAGCTGACTACAACCTCCCAAGGGAGGGTATCTGTAACTTCACACCACCACCACCCTCTCAGAAGATGCAGACAACTATGCTGAACAGTACGCCAGTGCAGTATACAAGCACCTGTGCAACTGCATGGACTCAGCCATACCAAATAGAACTAAAACCTGCTCCACAAGGAAACACAAACCTGTTTGATGGACATCCTCTGTCAACAGGCTTTACAACAAAAGGAAGAAACTGTTGTTCATGGGTAAAAAGGAACATATTCCAAACTGGAAAAACTCCCTCCTTAGCTTCAACAAGCAACTTAGATCACTAGTGAAAGCCTCCAAAGCCAATTTTGAATCAAAACTAGCCTCTGAAACAAAGGGAAACTTCAAAGCCTTCTTCAGTTACACCAGGAACCTCCATGGCAAAGCCCAGGTATGTTCCAAATTATTACTTAACAGTATCACTTACACCAATCCTGTTGACTTAACCAACATGCTAGCAGATAGGTTCAGAGCAAACTTCACCTCCCTGTTCTTCCCCAAAGGCCCTTTTGACACCCCGTATACTTGTCCTGCACTTCACATCTCCATAGATCAAGTGCTAAAGGCCCTAACCAAGGCAAAGAACACAGCTTCCATAGGACCTGATAGTATCTCAGGCTATATTCTACACCATCTCCAGCAAGAACTGGCTTTGCCACTATGCACCCTATTCAATCTCAGCCTAAGTACAGGCTTCATTCCAACATAGTGGGGAACTGCCATTGTCATCCCCTGGCATAAAGGTGGTACCACTACTGACCCTGTAAACTATCACCTCATTAGCTTGACAAGTCTGATCTATAAATCCATGGAGCGCATTATTATGGATCTCATAAACAAGGACACAGGCAATCTCCAGCACTAGATCCCACCCAGTTTGGATTCATCAAGGGAAGATCTTGCCTTCTTAACCTGGTTGACTTCTTTGAGACTATCACCAAAGCCCTGGATGAAGGAAAGTCAGTGCATACTGTTTACCTTGATTTGGCCAAGGCCTTTGACACAATCCCCCACTCGGGCATCATCAAAAAGCTAACACAGCTCAACGTAAATCTCTATCTTATCAGGTGGGTGGCCAACTGGCTCACCAACAGGACACCCAAAGTCAAAATAAGTGCCTCCATCTCCAATAGCAGACCTGTTATTAGTGGAGTTCCCTAGGGATCTGTCCCAGGACTCATACTGTTTGGCATATACTTCTCAGATGTCCAGACAAACACAAAATACATGAGCCTGATCAAGTTTGTAGATGACTGTAAGTTGGGTGCTGTCATTGACTTCCCAAATAATGTTAACATACTGTAAGTGGGTCTTATAGCAACTAATGACTAGTGCCAAAGTCATGGATTCAAGCTAAATGCAAAAAAAGTATTATCATACCATTTGGCAAAAACACGGACCATACTGATTACCACATCAATGACAACCCCCTAGGCACATAACTTATGGTGAGAGACCTGAGCACTCAGGTTGATAACACCATCACATTCAACCAACATGTAATGGCATTCCTCAGAAAAGCATTTTATTTGGTTCATCTCATAAGTAAAGGGATTGCATCCAGAAAAAAGGAGGTTATTACCTCTCTACATATGCAATGAGTAGTATGTGGTGGTGGTGTTTCAATGTGCAGATGTAGTTTAAGAGACTGCTTTACAAACTATATGCAAACAGGTGTCCACATTACTACAAGTATTTGAAAATCTTAATGTGTATTGTCATTCTAGAGATGTGTAGGGCATATCACACAGCACTTGTTATTAATTTATGAAGTGTAGTTGTTTTATTTGTCAAAAGGTACTAAGAGACCAGAGTTGCAGAGCATGGGGGAGGTAACAGATGACAGCATTGTAAAAATGTGATATATTCTTAGATAGGACCTTCATTTTTTTATGTTTCCACATGCAGTTTCATGGCATGAAGACTAAATGGACAGTAAACGGAATTAATGCATGCTATTATTTACTTTGCATAAAGCAACAATAAGCAGCAGGTTTGCTCAATGGCTGGCAAAGTGTTTGCACATGTGAGATGCACATTTCTACTGCTTTCTCTGTTTGTGTGTAGTTAAGCAGTGTGCAAATGCAAGGCTCATTGTTAAAATTAGCAGTGTTAGTATTGCGTGTACGAAACAAACCTGCTACTTAGTTGATGCTGGGGCCACAGCTGTAAATGCATTTACACATTCCTTTTTCAGCCCAGATGATACAGGGTTTAGATCCAGGTAATACTTTTAAATAAGTAGTGATAATGGAAATTAAATTTTACTTTACTCTACCTTTACCATGTTGTACTGTAGTTTGACTTAGCATGTATTTTAGTGGCATTGTGTGGAGGTAACACACCACATAAGAGATGTCCACTGTCATTTGGCATTGGTGTATGATGCAAATTCTTTGCAAACATGGAGGCCAAAAAGTGAAGGGCTCCATTCCTTTTTTGATACTTATGTATGTTGTGTGTGATTCTATTTTTTGACCAGATTATAGCTGTTAAAATGGGGTAGATAGGAAAGTGGTGAAATGGGGGGCAAACTGGGGGAAGAACAAAGGGAAAGCATCATAGGAATATACAGGATAAAGGTAAGAAAGAACCACAGCTATCCATTTCTTTAACAATGTAAACTGAAAATATGTACAGACAGTTTGCTGAATTTGAACTATCACCTCCACAAAAGGGTGACAGCAAAGCAATTATGTTGCATAACCAATTGGGCTAAGTCAAGTATTTCAAGAAGATACATGAAATGGAGAGCTATGTATGGGGGATATTTTCCTTGTGGGACAGGTACATTTTTATCTTCAGTAAGAGAGGAATGCTGGGTAAAGGACATTGGCATCCCTGGGTCAGGTAAGCTGGATCACTAAGAAAGCAAATTCTAGTAAACAAGACAAACAAGAAAAAACACAGAGACAGTGAGGGACACAAAAGTTTGGAGGACATTATGATTGGGGTGAGGGAGGGGACAACGCAAGCTCATGAATTTATTCCTCACCCGTAGGTTGTCATCACTGGCCCCTTACTCCACTGGCTGCTGGAGTGCTTGACATCTTCTTTTCCTATGGACCATGAGGAAGAGCAGCCTCTCCATCCATTTGGTTCATCTCATAAGTAAAGGGATTGCATCCAGAAAAAAGGAGGTTATTACCTCTCTATATTCCTCCCTCATTAAACCAATAATTGAGTATAACACCCCATTTGGTGTGTACCTCTCCAAACATCTGCACCAACTGGAAAGGCCACTGAAATACCTCACAGAGAGAATCCATGGCCTCCAACACTTGTCCTATGTGGACAGGCTCAAATCACTATCACTCTATTCAGTATCATACAGATTGCTCATAGGTGACTTGTGTCTTGCCTACAAGGTAATCTCGGACCCTGCCCTACTAGAGATGCTCCATATCCATAAATCTAACTCCTCACTCATTACCCACTCAAAAGGCCTGAATCTAATATGTTACATCAACAAAACCTGCTGGAGATAGAGGTTTGTCTCTCAGAGGCTGCCCCATCTCTGGAATAGACGTCCCATACATATCAGACAGAGCACCTTGCTGACCCTCTTCAAGTGCATACTTGATGAGTGGATCGGAAACCACAAATTTGTCCCGGGGGTTTCATCTGTGTCCCTCACTGATAGGGGCAAGAGGTGATGACTGAGGTTTCTTTTTGGGGATAAACTCTAGGCTAGGCTTGTAAGGGCCCCAGGGCCATTAGCCTAGTAACCTCCTATGATCCTATGACATAGCAATGGAGAAGATTTCTTTGTGAGATAAGCATCCTGACATTAACAATGGAGAGAAAATCTATCAGGGATGTACTATATAATCTGGGTTGGGTGCATATTGTGAAGCTGTGCAAACTGATATGCCTGAATATGAGTTTTATGTCAGCAGAGGTCTCCAAAAAAGTGGGACACAGTTACAGGCACATGGACAACAGTAAAAGTAGCATGCACAATCATGGACAATATTTGAATAATACCACCAGTAATACAATGTCTCTGACACAACATATGTGAATCTGAGGTGATCATAGGTGGTTCTGCATAAGCACACTTGTACAAGTGTAATAACATGTCAACAATCTATAAGGGTAATCAAGCACATCATCCTGAGACTGTAACATCAGTTAGAAGTGTTAGGAGGGACACTGCTATACCTGTATGTGACATTATCATAAATCCAGGCTAGTTGACTGGTGTACATGCCATATATATGGTACAATCCACACTGTCATGAATTTAACCCATGCCATCAATGCTGTCAAACAGCTATGTATGTACTGTGTGTATCACCAGAAAAGGTATCACACATGCATCTGGTGTAATACCTTGATGGGTATTCTGCACCATCAGGCAGTAATACTTACAAAAAGAATACCTAGGTATGGTCAATAAGATGTGTGGCAGCTCACAGTAGCAAAGATGTTACACTTCAGTTACACATCACTGGAAGATATGTAAGGAGATACAGGAAGAAGTGTGCAGTGTACTCAGTTATTGGTATGATGAAGGCTGTGAATTATGGAGGTATTATGGCCTTTGATGTGGATGTCCTTTACATATTCAGTAGTAGTTTTACAAACAAGGGAGTACTCACCACTGTGGTCACATGCTGGTGGACGTTCGACATACCATCTTCCCCAGGACACAGGTCACATACAGATTGGTCTGATTATAGGGTGTGATCTGTACATTATCCTTGGGTTATGCATTTATTTTCATAATGTAACAAATTACCCCATGTTTTTGTTTCATCTCATGTGTTGTCATGGCTGTGGTAGCAATCTTTGGTGTGCTTTGATACTGTCTGTTTTATACTAATGTCACACTTGAAGTCAATCATTGCCCACAATTTGTAGTCCTCCAGACAGCTGTTTGGACACAATAACTGTATGTCATTCTTGTTGTCTGTGTCTTAAATAATGGACAGGAAAGGGCCTAGCAGACAACCCTCATGTGCAGACCTGATCATGCACTAGAGATATGCATCACACATTTCAATGTATTTAGATGCCACATATGTGAGCCAGCGGTCTACCTACTTGGTGATATAGGTGTTTATGGCCACATCTGACAGTGTTGAGAGAATTTCTCATGTGAATTTGTGTCAAATGTCTAGACCTGGTCAAGTTCCACAAGATGATAGTGTTCTCATCATGCAAGCCCTTGATGACCTCTTTTAGGACATGTAACAGATATAAAAGACATGGATGTAGTGTTAACTCACACATGTGTATTGCACACAGGTGGGATATTATTAGTGTCTATATAGAAAAAGCCCATGATTTCTCACCAAGAAAATACATGCCCTACAAACTATGACATGATGTACGTGGAGAGACTGACAGCCCTGTCACTGTAATCTGTACTGTATAGGATTAGGTGACTTCTGCCTGGCCTTCAGGCTAGTCTCTGATCCTACTCTGATGGGAATTCTGCATATCTGTAATTCAACTATAGCTGATGATATCAGCAGTGTCTGGTGAGGAGTAAATGCTAATAGCAGTGTTCCACATGCTGGTGTAAAATGTCCTTTCTAATGTCAAGCAAGTCCACAAACACGCACCCACCCCTCAAATGACTGCAAAGAGAACATATCCCCTACCGAAGTGCACCGACTAGAGAACTCTGTATTTAAGGCAAGCACCAGTACAAGTCTGAATTTTACAAGGCCACAGGACAACTTATGGTGGATAACATCAGAACTGGATGTAACAGAGAAGATGTTGGGGGGGCTGCATAAAATGGATGTGTAGGCTTGTGCAAGTATTAAAATGTTGTCAATCCATGGGATTGGAATGGTAACTGTCAAATATGCACTTATGCTCCTCCAGCTAGATAGACACCCATGCACACACCTCCCAGTTGACTGCAGTGAGAAGAGAACCCCTACCTATCTAAGTACACAGTGCTTTACTCAAGCTCCACAGCACAAGTTTGAGTTTTACATCACTGCAGGGTAACCTATGGTGCATGAAATCAACACTGGATGTTGCAGCGAAAATGTTGTGAGACCTGCATGAAATAGATGTGCAGGCATGTTCAGCTGTCAAGATACTTCAAGTTCTGCATATTACCAGATTGATGAATATGCAATGAGTAGTATGTGGTGGTAGTATTTCAATGTGCATATGTAGTTTAAGAGACAGCTTTACAAACTATATGCAAACAGGTGTCCACATTACTACAAGTATTTGAAAATCTTAATGTGTATTGTCATTCTAGAGATGTGTAGGGCATATCACACAGCACTTGTTATTAATTTATGAAGTGTAGTTGTTTTATTTGTCAAAAGGTACTGAGAGACCAGGGTTGCAGAGCATGGTGGAGGTAACAGATGACAGCATTGTAAATATGTGATATATTCTTAGATAGGACCTTCATTTGTTATGTTTCTACATGCAGTTTCATGGCATGAAGACTAAATGGACAGTAAATGGAATTAATGCATGCTATTATTTACTTTGCATAGAGCAACAGTAAGCAGCAGGTTTGCTCGATGGCTGGCAAGGTGTTTGCACATGTGAGATGCATTTCTACTGCTTTCCCTGTTTGTGTGTAGTTAAGCAGTGTGCAAATGCAAGGCCCATTGTTAAAATTAGCAATGTTAGTATTGAGTGTATGAAACAAACCTGCTACTTAGTTGATGCTGTGGCCACAGGTGTAAATGTATTTACACATTCCTTTTTCAGCCCAGATGATATAGGGTTCAGATCCAGGTAATACTTTTAAATAAGTAGTGATAATGGAAATTAAATTTTACTTTACTCTACCTTCACCATGTTGTACTGTAGTTTGACTTAGCATGTGTTTTAGTGGCATTGCATGGAGGTAACACACCACAGAAGAGATGTCCACTGTCATTTGGCATTGGTGTATGAAGCAAATTCTTTGCAAACATGGAGGCCAAAAAGTGAAGGGCTCCATTCCTTTTTTTGGTACTTATGTAGGTTGTGTGTGATTCTAATTTTTTGACCAGATTATAGTTGTTAAAATGGGGTAGATAGGAAAGTGGTGAAATGGGGGGCAAACTGGGGGAAGAACAAAGGGAAAGTGATATAGGAATATACAGGACAGAGATAGGAAAGAACCACAGCTATCCATTTCTTTAACAGTGTAAACTGAAAATATGTACAGACAGTTTGCTGAATTTGAACTATCACCTCCACAAAAGGGTGACAACAATGCAATTATGTTGTATAACCAATTGGGCTAAATTAAGTATCTCAAGAAGACATATGTGAAATGGAGAGCTATGTATGGGGGATATTTTCCTTGTGGGACAGGTACCTTTTTTATCTTCAGTATGAGAGGAATGCTGGGTAAAGGACATTGGCATCTCTGGGTCAGGTAAGTTGGATTGCTAAGAAAACAGATGCTAGTAACAAGACAGACAAGAAAAAAACACATAGACAGTGAGGGACACAAAAGTTTGGAGGACACTATGATTGGGGTGAGGGAGGAGACAACGCAAGCTCATGAATTTATTCCTCACCCATAGGTTGTCATCACTGGCCCCTTACTCCACTGGCTGCTGGAGTGCTTGCCATCTTCTTTTCCTATGGACCATGAGGGAGAGCAGCCTCTCCATCTAGTGTAGATGTATACCAATGGTGCTGTGCATGACCCTATGCACCAACCCTGGCAATCTCCTGGTTGGTGATGAAATCCAAATCTTGGCTAGTACTCCCAGAGGGTACCACAGCACCTGCTGTCAGGGTAGAGCTACTTGAGGGTGCAGGCAGTGCAGAGACAGCAGAGGCAGTACTGTCAGGTTCGGTATCTGATGTGTTGGGCATCAGTGCTGGAGCCAGTGAAGCAGTGGGCAGTCTGACCCACTGGATCTCACTGTAGTGAGAAGCATTTAGTAATTTGTTACAGAAGTATGACAAGGAGACATTCTGACAGCACATAATAGAAAATAAGAAAAAAGAGATAAAATGTGTCCCATCATATGTGACATACAGTACATTATCACAATTATACAATAATTTTATCTGAACTATTATATTTAAGTATATGTTCTAGCAATTGCAAACTATAACTATGGATTGCTCAAAGTAATCTTTGCAATGTGCATATATTGCACATATTCTTGGTCCAGTTATACAGATTACAGTTAACAGCAATGCATTTATGTCACTTATATAGATTTTAATTTATGTAATATTATTAAAGAATGTCAGTATTGTATAGTAGCTACTCATTGTATTTGAACCCACAACCTCTGACTACAGTCTCACACTTGACTCCTAAAGCTGCTTTGTGCTAAAGACTTATGCATGCATGCTTGCTTTTACAGTTAGGATATGAATGCTCCTTTTGCTACTACTGTAGAGAAAACAACAAAAAAAAAACTATCCCCCAGATTCAGCAAGCCCTGCACAGTGTGCAGGAGCTCCAGCAGGCAATATGTCCACCATGCGATCCAGGAATAAGCTGCAGGGATGTGCACGAGTGTTCCTGCACTAGTCCTGCATGGACTCAGTTCCTGTATGCAAATTATCGCATTTCCAGGTGAAATCCATCCAAATTAGGTGAATTTATGATCAAGGAAGCTGTCAGCAGGCCATGCAGGACTAGTTTAATCTGTAGAAATATACTTGGTTAATAACCAAGTATATTTCTGCAAACTACAAAACGGAGCCATGACAGTTCCAAATAAAGGGTGTATATAATGTGTAAAGCATGTCAATGGCCAAATATATGGCTATTAGCATGGAAAACAGTTAAAAAAATAACTGTTTTTGTTTAGCCTATAACGGCTGTTTAAGTGTAGCGCAGCGGCGCACAAACGGGATTGGGCGAAAAATAAAAAAAAAACATGAAATAAGTATTCTAACCGAAATCACTATTTTGCCATTATACTCAATGGCAGGCAGAAGACAACATGGCCAGTGAATACTGGTTTCTAAGAGGGAGGCTCAGTGCGGGACCTGTAACTATGCCATAAGCAGGCAATCCTATGTAAATGAGGGGAATGATACTGAATCCCAGATTTTCCCTCAGTGCTAGTCAGCACCCAACAGTGTAAGAAGAGGAATAGCTTAGTGCAAGCCTAGGAGTTAGCTGACATCATAGGGGGGTATGTCAGGCGTACAGTAAGCAGATTGGAGCCCTGTGGCTTGGGATTGCCCTTAGCTTAGCAGAGCTAAGCAAGGGGGTGTGTCTGAGGCTGCCTAGTACTCTTTACATTGCCTAAGTGGGTGTGGGCACTGCACACTGGGTTTTAAAGGAAAAAAAAAGTAAACCAGGAAATAGCAGCCCTGTGCACATTTGAGCACTGTGTTTGCGCTGCGCATCCCCCTAGCTTAAATAGGAAAGCAATGGGAAGGGAAAACAGCAGTAGGAAGGTAATCAGGGAGAACTAGCATAGCTGGCAGGTGAAATGTATCAGAATCAGCCAATTACACAGGCTCTATTTCCCTCTGTTTTTCCCACATCCTCTACACCACCGGTGTATACATATGGGGAAATTTTAACAAACAAAAACAAAAAAATGATAAGGGCTGCAGTAGCTATCATACATCAACATGTGGAAGAGGCTGAGGGTGGTGAGGATGAGAATGCTGTTGATCACTCCATAGTGAGGTGACTGAGAAGAGTATACAGACCCAGAGTAACCTACCAGGGTCTACATAAGCTGGAGAAAGTGGAGCACTATAGGGTAGACAGGGACATCCTACAGCAAATTGTTGATCTGTGCCTGCCATGCCTGACACACAGAACTAACAGAGGGAAACCCATCCCAGTGGATACCAAGATATGTATAGGCCTAAGAATACTAGCCACAAGTACCTTCCAAAGGCCAACTGTGGATATCATGAGGATCTCACAGGCATCAGCATCCAGAGTACTCTGCCAGTTCCTGGATGCCATATCAGCACATGCCAGTGAGTACGTATACTTCCCCAACACCCGTGAGGTGTTGGTCTGCAATATGCATCTCTTCCACCATATAGCAGAATACCCTGAGGTAGTGGCTGCTATAGACTACATGCATATATGCATCAAAGCACCACCCGGTGAGCGGGATAAGGTTTGCATCAACCGCAAAGGCTTCCCCTCCATCAACTGCCAGGTCATCTGCAATGCCCAGGGCATAACAATAAATGTGTCTGCTGGCTGCACTGAAAGTTATCACAGTTCCCACATCTGGCATCTGATGCAGCTATACCAGAGATTTGCCAATGGGGGCATCCCTCATGGTCATCTAGTGGGGGATGTTGGTTATGCACTGGAGCCCTGGCTGATGACATCCATCAGAAATGCACACACCCGAACAAGAACTCCATAATGAGGCAAATGCATTGACCAGAATTATAATAGAGAGTGTGTTTGGGATACTCAATTCATGGTTCCAGTGCCTGGACACATCCGGTGGAGCCTTGCAGTACTCCCCAGCTACATGTACTCAAATTGTCATTGTATGTGCTGTGCTACACAATATGATACTGCGGAAACAGCTGCAGCAGGAACAGCATGGGGCAGGGCCACACAGCCCCCACCATTGCCAAGGCCTGCACAGGCACAGAGTGACTCAGAGGAGGAACAAATTGAGCCTGCCCCAATAAGCAGAAGGAGGCATGCCCAGTATGCCCTGTTCTTGGCAAAGAGGCAACGCATAGCACATACACTGACACAGGAGGGACCCAGGGAATGACACCTCTCTCTGACTCGCACATACTGTAAAAGGGATGCCAAACATGGCATTACCTGTGCTTAACCATGTATAGGGAGTGTACTATGTGCATCCGACATAGTCAGCCCTCCAGCACCATCCTCAATACTGGCACACCCACAAGGTAAGTCACTCTTCTCAACAATTGCCAAATGGAGTAGTATGTGTCGTTACTTGTATCTACAGTATGGATGTGAGCATGCAAGAGAATCGGGTGGCTGAATGGTATGCCAGCAGATAGTAGACACCCATAGTGGCAGCATGTGATCTGTAGCAAATACTGGTGTCCCCACAGTAGCTAGTACTACACATGGTGACAAAACCCACTACAGGAAATGTGCTGGGCCACATGTGTGTCCATATGACACACACATGCCAGTCAGGGAGGTTCACATACCCAACAACAGTCTCAGCCAGCAGGACAGGTGTAGACAAACTCAAACAAAGGCTGTGCTAAGGCCTCTGAATGATGGCTATAGGTAACCACCCCCCTAGGCCTACACAGACAGACTACATCAGGTCAGGCAGTGGGATGTTAGTTCTGAAGGGTAAGAAGTCAGAAACTGATATGTAGGTCACTCAAACCTAAGACCTGTAGTACACTGATATGCCTGTAGTCAGCATAATAGGTTATGATACAGAATGAAATGGAGTACCTGACATACCAGTACAGTCATAGCAAATGTGTACAAGTGTCAGGTGTGCCCCCCCAAACCTATGTAGAAATGTAGAAACAGTCAGGTATGCCCCCCAATCCTGTGTAGAAATGTAGAAACAGCCAGGTGTGCCCCCCAATCCTTTGTAAAAATGTAGAAACAGTCAGGTGTTCACCACCCCCAATCCTTTATAGAAATGTAGTAACAGTCTGGTGTCCCCCCACAATTCTATGTAGACATGTTGTAACAGTTAGGTGTGCCCCCCATTCTTAAGTAGACATGTCATAGCAGTCAGGTGTGCCCCCCACAATCCTATGTAGAAATGTAGAAACAGTCAGGTGTGCCTCCCAATCCTATTTAGGAATGTAGTAACAGTCTGGTGTGCCCCACCCAATCCGATGTAGACATGTTGTAACAGTCAGGTGTGCCCCCCCATCCTATGTAGAAATGTAATAACAGTAGGTGTGCCCCCCTCCAATCCCATGTAGACATGTAGTAACAGGTTTATGTAGGTATAATACCAGTAGAACACAGATGTTCTGGGGTGGCCAAGGTAGTAGGATAGATTGTAGCATTTGTACAATATGCAGGTATGCATGCGTTAGGTTGGTGTGTGTTTCATATTGTGTGAGAGTGGTCAGTATGTATGCATGTTGAGGTTTGACCTGGTGACCACTGCCCACTACTACCGATGACAGGGCCAAGTCTTCACAACTGCAGTGCCAAAGACAATGCTCCCCAGTATAACACATTCTAGCAGTAAGCCATTGTAAATGTATGGCGGTAATATGTGTGACTATCTGAAAGATGGACATGGCATGACTGTTGGATTAGATATACAAGCAGTACACAGGGAAAAGTGCCCCAGATATAAAGTGTATAATGTGTAACTGTGAAACGGACACACCCTTGAAATTGTATATACAGGTATGCATGATATTATCTGGGCTTGCAGTAGGGAATATCGATGTCGTCTGGCCAAACCCTTGGAGATCACAAACATGATAAGACTGATGTATTGAGAAACAGCTGATGTCCCTGCACAAGACAGCATAACTAGAATGCCCCATTCATATCTGTGAGTCAGATGCAAGTAGTATCCATAGCACACATGCACCCAGATCACCCACAAACTACCCAAAGGTAGAGCTCCAGTCTTATCCCTGTTGTTGGGAATGGGTACAATTTGACTTCCACTTGTGTATGGCAATAGCGAAAGAATGCAGCATGCAGTGCAGGTGTCCCATGCTGGTGTGTCCCTTTCTGTAAGCAGCACCTTGACAGCATCCAGACCACCTGATCAATACTGATAGAAAGTATTGTCATGAACACCTAGCACACCTACCCTGTCATGCTAGGGGATATACTGTATGGCAATCTGGGACTGTAGGAGTGACAGAATGCAACCGCCTGCTACAGCTGACCTGCATCACCACCAAATGGCCTACAGGCCTCTGCCAAAGGCCTGGGTCTCACCCATACTGCCAATGTATGCTATGTCATGGACACCCAAATAACAACAAAACACACTCCACATAATCCATATGCAAGGCCATGTGGACAAACCACAGTAACATGTCCACCATGTGCCACTGCATGATCTGTGGACCAACACCAAAGCACAGCAGCTATGATGAGGTGATAACTATAGGGAAAGTTTCAGAAAATGTTTGCATAATGTATGGAAGATTATAGAATAATAGGGGGGGTGGGAGCATGGGCAGCATGGAATGTGCAAAGTCCAAAACACAGCCATGTGCATATACTATCCCTGCCTGCAAACACAAAAATGGGTGGCTACAAATCTGCCCATACTAAACAATAGGGGTAATGTCCTGACTTATGACCTCTGCCTCTGGGTCACCTGTATGAATCTGTACAGCTGTGAGGTATTGCCACAGCAAGATAAGGACATACTGTCACATCAATAGATGTACAAATATGGGATCCTCTGCCATCACTGTACCAAGGTTCTGAACTGGATACACATACCCAGCAGCAAGTGTCTGCAGCTCCCCTTCCAGAATGGCATAACTTTCCAGGAATATGTAGGTGTTTGGCAACAATACTGGACACAGCTGCATTCACCCTGTGTTCCCCAGGATATCACTGCAAGCAAAGATGTCTACCTGACAGTACTAGAGGACATAAAGCATCACAGTGTATAACAGTACACATGTCTGAATATCTCTGCTGACACCAGTACCATGTAGCAGAAGCAGCGCAGACACAATCACCTACAGTACACACTATCCCTTGCACAGTTTGACCCAATATTGCCAACTGATCTACAGATATCCTGCAGAAACTGTTTGCTAGCTGTTGGTGTAGAACACAAAGGTCTGCACTGGAGTACAATCTACCTGGAATGGATCCACACATTCAATATGGAAGGGCATACTGGGCATGCTCACACACTTAGAGAAATAAAGGCAATGTCAGATAACAACATACTGAAAGGTCATACTGGGCATGCTCACACACAAACAAATGAAGTCCATGTCTGCCAACAACAGTGGACCATACATATCTGGCAGTTGCAGATGTTAGTGCATATACTTCTCAGAATGCATGCACCAGTCATGCTTTGCACACACATTGGAAGGAATACACACAAATATCCAAGGACAACACGCTATAATATGCCAAAAGTACACATACATAGATGTGTGGAAGAGAGTGACAGTGACAAAGAGCCTTCCATCATGAGGACTATACCACCAAGCACACAGCCAAATGGCTACAATCACATGATGTGTAAGTGTCACTCACTGTAGAAATTAGTCACTAGTATCCCTCAGCATTAAAAACTCTGTAGTGGTAGTGCTAACTGTGCAACATGACTGTACAAGGCAGTTGTCATCGAGCAGTTGTATACACGTACCTGCAGAATATAAACCTGCGTGTGCCTGAGTGCAGTGTATCTATCTCTAGATGAATGGGTTATGGCTCATGCACACAAACTGAACTCCCCATAGCCCTACTATGGCAAGCCTGCTGATGTCTGTCACTGTGAAATACACCTTTGGGGAAGGGATAGCCCAGTAATCTTTGTGGCACGTCTTATAACTGCGTAATGTTGTAGTGTGATAAACTAGCTAGCTAGGAATTCTAATCCCAGACATGGCAAATGTGTGTGTCTCTGTCTCTGTAGGGAGCAATGATTTGTAATGTAGTCACACTCACTACAATTCAAATGCTCTACGTTGGCAAGCCTGCTGATGTCATTCACTGTGAAATACACCTTTGGGAAAGGAATAGCCCAGTAATCTCTGTGGTGTGTCCTATAACTGCATAATGCTGTAGTATGATAAACTAGTTAGGTAGAAGTTCTAATCCCAGACCTAGCAGCTGTGTTTGTGTGTGTGTGCCTCTGTCTGTACAGGGAGCAATGCTTTTTAGGCTAGGTATGCTCACTACAATTCAAATGCCCTGCTTTGGCAAGTCTGCTGATGTCATTCACTTTGAAGTACACCTTTGGGAAAAGAATAGCACAGTAATCTCTTTGGTGCATCCTATGACTGCGTAATGCTGTAGTGTGATAAACTAGTTAGGTAGGAATTCAAACCCCAGACATGGCAACTGTGTGTCTCTGTCTGTGTAGGGAGCAATACTTTTTAGTGTAGTCACACTCACTACAATTTAAATGCCCTACTTTTGGCAAGCCTGCTGATGTCATTCCCAGTGAAATACACCTTTGGGGAAAGAGTACCCCAATAATCTTCATGGCGTGTTCAATAAGAGTATAATGCTGTAATGCGATATATTACTTTGGTAGGGGTTATTTTCCCACACATGGCAAGTGTGGGTGTGTGTGTTTGTCTGTGTAGATTGCAATGCTTTTGAGGCCATTCACAGTTACTACAACCTCCACTGACCTTCTTTGGCAAGCCCGCTGATATCATTCCAAGTGAAATACACCTTTGTGTAAGTAGTACTCCGGTGATATTAGTGGTGCATCCTGTAAGAGAGTTATGTTTTCGTGTGATATAGTAGTTCAGTAGGGGTTCTAATCCTAGACATGGCAAGTGTGGATGTTTGTGTTTGTTTATCTGTGTAGGGTACAATGCTTTTGTGGCCATTCACAGTCACTACAACCTCCATTGGCCTTCTTTGGCAAGCCTGCTGATGTCATTCCCACTGAAATACACCTTTGGGGAAGGAGTAGTCCAGTAATTTCTGTGGTGTGTCCTATAACTGCATAATGCTGTAGTGTGATAAACTAGATATATAGGAGTTCTAATCCCAGACATGGCAAGTGTGTGTGTGTGTGTGTGTGTGTGTGTGTGTGTGTGTGTGTGTGTGTGTGTGTGTGTGTGTGTGTGTGTGTGTGTGTGTGTTTGTGTGTTGTGTGTGTGTGTGTTTGCCAGTCGTATTCTGCATTCAGGTGGCTGTGACTGTGTAACAACTGGACTCATCATGGAGTGGGTTTTGCAAATTTCTTATAAGGTGTCCCTATTATATGTTACAATGTCTACCTTACAAGGATAACAGATGTCAAATAGCCAAGAGGCTGGGGTGACAATCCATACCCCTACATGTGACATCAAGGCCTGGTGAAAAAAGTAAGCAACCCTTGTATTACCCAGAGAACACTCTCAACCCATGGCTCATATACAAACACACTTGCCTAGGCAACAACCGCTATGTTGATAGTATCCTGCATATTGCCCACAAATACTAACAATGGTGTGATTGTAGTGGACTACAGAGGGCATGGCACCCTGTCCATCAGTACAATAGGCACATAATTGCAGACAGTGTGCCTTCACTATGTTCTCCACTGGATTCCTGCAACAAATGTGGTGCCATCAAATGTGACCCACAAAGGACATACCATGCCTTAAACACATGCCCTGTATGGACAGATGCCACTGTCACCAGGGAATACCTGTATAATGCTATCAATGTAGGTGCAGGGTCAACCTGCTGTCCATTACGAATTCGCACCACATGAAGCCAGGACTGGCACATTTGATGATAATCTGTGGACACAACATGGGCCAGACACCCCAGGTATAGTTCCACATGTCACTGTACATGCATGTGGGATGTGCATACATCCCAGACAACATCCATGTCATGGACTATAGAATGCATACATGGCAAGCATTGCACAGCACTGGCCAAACACAATAGTAACCCATGCGACTGGATGGTGAGTACAATACCCACCTATGTGGACCAATCCAGACACTACACCCCTGAGCCACACTGCAGACCTTTGTCATGTGGCCTCATGCCAAGGTATACCCTTCACCTAGCCTTCTATAGCCTTCTGGCACAGTCAACCACTACACACCCATGAAGCAATGCACCCATGAATGTCAGTACTGGCACCCTATATCTGAGTGTGTGGTGCATGATGCTTTTGACCACATTCACACTCACTACAACTCCCACTGGCATACTGAAGCATGCTGTCTGATATCAGACACCTTCACATACTCTTTGCCCATATAACCTCCGGATAACTCCTGTGGTGCATGTGATACCTGCGCATTACCATATTGTGGCAAACTAACTAGTTAGGAACTGTATTCCTGACCCTGCCAAGTGTGTCAATGTGTGTGAGCCCCTGAGTGAGTCTGGATGTGTTGACGCTGACACCTGTTGATGTGGACACGCACGTATAGTACACCTACTGTATCACTACTTTATCACTGTTGCAGATGTCACTCACCATCACATATACATTTGGACAGTTCTCCAACATGTAAGCTATGTGGTGCATGCAATAACTGCATAGACATGTGATAGCAATATACAGTCAGTCAGGGGTTTGAAACCCTGTACTGTTAGGTGTGTGACACAAACCTGCTTAGGTTTTACTCTCCCACCCCCTCCCTGACTTACATTGTCTCTGTCTGTCTCTCTCACTCCCTCTGTGGTGGATGTGGAGAAGTACATCTGCTTTGCTTAGGCAGCAGCTTGTGTTTTGTAAGTGATGGTCATGATCAGCTAATGGCCTCTGCATGAATTGCAGTCCTCCTCTAGCTGATTGCATGTGGAACAGCTGTGGTAACATTCCCATAGCCAATTTCATGGCAACACACTCCAATATCTAGGAACATCATGTTGGTGTTGGGCTTTTTCATTCACTGTGAGCAGGACCTAAATCTGGTGTTTGGCAAACAGCATCACAGATGGTTTTGGGATTTACCTCTAACAACATACACTGTTGAATCAGGCCAACATACAGGAGGGGGATGTGCCAGACATGACTACAGAATGTAAGTGTTGCTATTCTGCATTTGGAGTAATGTCAGTTTAGCAGGGTGTGTGTGTGGATATGACTGGTCTACATGTTTTAATACCTGTCATGACAGTGCTATGTATTTGATGAAACTCCCATCTGTATGGTCATCTGCAAACTGGGCAGTGTGTGGATCCTTTTGTTTCTTGTGTTACTCACAGACACCTATTTGAGAACTGCAGAAGCATAGTGTGAGGACTGCAGTCAGTACATGGTGACAGCCATGAGAGTTACTGACTTCATATCCCTCATAGGACATATGTCACAACAAACTCTGGCATGACAGTAAATGTATGAGATTATCACAGCAATATGCCAATATTGGGCCAGTATTCGTACCTCCAGCCACAAGTATGTCAACCTTTGTACATATGTTATGCAGTAAGAGGTGCATGTATTCTGTACACCATTATTTATTGACATCATACCTGATAACAAGCCAGTCAGATATCAGATTGCTAGGCATGTTATGTATAATAGGGGTTGTTTCTGATGACATAACTTGGGCATTCTGTGGTTGTGTGTACCGTACTGGGGTCTGTGTACTTAGAGTGATTGTTGACAGCATGTTTATTGCGCATACGTACCTTGGGATGCGCACAGACTGTGGTAGATGCCATTGTTTTTGGTCCTGTTCTATCAGATGCTATATGCTGCTCCAGTGTATGGTACCCTGTTGGCTTAGATGTATGTAAGGCAAGACACACACGTATCCCATACCACAGACAGCCATCGGACCACACTGTGCCATGACCCAGTATATGTAGGGTTAATGTGTGAGTGGCACATATGAGGATGGTGTTTATCAGATAGTCCATATAGTGTCATATTAAGCTACTGTACCATATGTGGCTGTGGCTGTGTTTACACTGGTTGTGAGCATGCACTTTCTCACAGGTGTCTGTTACTCTGTGCCGTGACATGTGTGTACAGCCCACTATAATCACAGGTACATGTATAATCCTAAATACAAAATGTTGTCCAGTGTTGTGGAAGTCTGCCTGTAGTTTGCACAGTGCTTTCTGACATGCCAAGCAGCCTAGTGTAATTACCCAGTGTACTGTTAAGTCCAGTTATTTGTCAGACATACTGCTGCCAGGCCACCATAACTGTTGTGTATGTCTGACAAACAGTGGTATTCTGTACAGATGGATGTCACTGACTACAGGGTGGTATGTGGCCATGTGACCTCTGCACCACCAGGTATTATGTGTCAGGAAAGACTGGTGTGTGTGTGCATGCATAAACTGGGTGGGCATATGTAGTCCAGTATTTACGTGATATACCCATGTACATGGCTATTAAGATCCACATTGGGAGGCGTGGTCCACATGTCTTGTATGAAGGGAATATGTGTACACCTCTGGACTGACCACAGAGTGCCAGACTGTCCACATATATTGGTCATATCTCTGCTGTAGTCTACAGGATCATTAATGTACTAGCAGTGGTACTGTACTATGATGTCCTTAGGATGTCTGTCAGTAGCCAATGGTGCACATGTCAAAAGCAGATGTGACCTCCCACACACAACATGTCAAAGACAAACCCTATTACAGTAGCAGCAGTCTACATATATACCTGCAATACATATATGACATCCCCTTGCACTAAGAGGTTGGGATTATTGGTGTTTAGCTACAACTCCACTCCATGTTCTGGACATATGGTAAACATATAAGTATATATATTTATCAATATATCTATATAGATATATACACATATACATATCTACACACACACATATATATATATATATATATATATATATATATATATATATATATATATATATATATATGTATATCCTCTCCGGTCCAGCTGGTGAATCTGGGAATCTTGAGGCAATGTTATAACTGCCTCATGTACACAGACAACCCCCTCCTCCTCCCACATAACACAAATACTTGCGAGAGATGCAGCTATTTAGCCAAACTGGAGGCTGAGCTCTCTCAACTCAGGACTGGCAAGACCAGACAGGAGGAGAAGGCAACTACACACACCACAAAACCAGCCTCACATAATGCTACCACTCCACTGAATCAAACACATAAACACACAAAGACATACTCGGAGGCTCTGAGTAAAAATTTACCTAAACAGCAGAGGCCTCCAAAGCAGACACCCAAACAACTGCTACCTCAAGACACCCCACAAGCAACACATAAACCACAAAAGCAGTGTGCAAAGCAGTCACAGCCCTTAAGGCCAAATACAACACCAAACATACTTGTCATAGGTGACTCCATAGTCAGACACACTGACGTCCCACTCACCAGGCTGAACAAGGAGAGGGTCACAGTAAGCTGCCTATCGGGCGCTAGAATCTGCCACATAACACAAGCACTGGTCACTCCATGGCAAGTACAAATATGACACAGTCATTGTCCATGCTGGTGTGAACGACCTGAGACGCCTCCCTGGACTACATGAAAAGAGACATAGAGGAGCTCTCTGATTATGTAGCCCAGGCAGGTATGACCCTAACCCTGAGCAGTATCCTTCCTTCACCAAGAATGATGCCACAATATAGAGACAAGATGATCAGCTTTAACAATTGGCTTAATGTCTGGTGTCATTCAAAGGGGATCCAGTGTCTGTCTGCCTGGGATGACATTCTTGACAAGCCACGCTGCTTTGCAAGGGACGGCTTGCACCTGTCACCCCTGGGATTCCGGATATTGGCTAAGGCTCTTGCCACCCCCATAGTGCCTTTTTAGGCAAGGCTCAAATTCTAAACCTACCACCCTAGAAAACAAAAATGGGAAGAAACTGAGGGTAATGCTGCTCAATGCCAGAAGTCTAAATCTCAAAATGCACGACTCGAGGCCCTTCTCAGTATGGAGAACATCGATGTCTGTGCTGTAACTGAAACCTGGTTCAAGGCTCCTGAGAGCACCCCGCACTATCAGGTTTTACCTCATATCATGCCCGCCCCAAAACCCGGACCACACCACAAAAGGAGGTGTATCCATATTCATAAAGGATACTCACACCTCCAGGTTGGTGGCAACGCAAGCTTCGAAACCATCCAGGTGCAACTAACCATAGGCAAAACTGCTCTACAAATTGTAGCATGCTACAGGCCACCCTCTCAAACTCAGGAACCCCACACAGCCTTCCTGAAGACACTGGAGGGTATAAATGTATCTCCAAACACCATCATATTGGGTGACTTCAACTACCGAATATAGACTGGGAACATTACTCAAGCCCTAACTTTCTAGCCCAACGGTTCCTGGAGTTCAAAATTCAAATGCCATGGAACAGCTAGTCACTGTTCCCATGAGAGGAGAAAATATACTAGATCTCATTGTCACAAACATGGGGACAAAATGCTCCACACCGAAGTATATCCCTCATTGGTGAGATCTGATCATAAACTAATCTCACTGGAAATCCACATCCCGCCCCACCCCAAGCAAAAGACCATAGTGAAGAACTTCTAAAGCAAACTTCACACTACTCAAGACTGGTGTGGTATCCTTCAAGGCCCCTGAGCCAGAGGAAACCACAACCCAAGCTGCGGAAGCCCTTACAAATGCCTTCTATGAACACCTCCAGGACTGCATGGATCAGGCAATCCCAAATAAAACCAAGACTCTTTCCACAAAGGGCAAACGTCCAGTCTGGTGGACCCCAGCCATTAATAAACTTTACAATAAGAGGAGAAAGCTATTACATGATAGAACAAAATCCATAAAAGGAAGTCACCCTGATCATTATTAGTAAAAAATACGAGCACTCATAAAATCAACTAAGGCCAATTTTGAGAGAAAAATTGCCATGGATTCAAAGGACAATCATAAGGCCTTTTCAGCTATGTTAGGAACCTGGGTGGAAACTCCCAGATATGCTCAGAATTAGTCCAAAATGATACAAAAATCACTGAACCCACAGACATTGCCAACATACTGGCAGAGAGGTTCAGTGCAAACTTCACCCCCTCTCCCCTAAAGGAGAGATAACTATCCCAGCCGAGTGTAGCCTCCCGGACATCTCAAATGCGCAGGTGAAAGCTGCTCTCTAAAGCTAAAAACACAGCATCAATGGGACCGGATGGTGTCCCCGGCTGTGTGCTACACGAGCTAAATGAGGAATTAAACCCGCACATAAGGCAGCTGTTTAATCTCAGCCTTACCACAGGATACGTGCCCAAGGAGTGGCGTACGGCAACTGTGGTCCCACTCCACAAAGGCGGTGCCTCTACGGACCCTGGTAATTACCGCCCATAAGCTTAACAAGTCTAGTCTGCAAAGCTATGGAGAGGATCATAATGGAGCTCATAAACAAAGATATAGGGGACTTGCAGACATTGGACCCGACCCAGTTTGGCTTTGTCAAGGGAAGATCATGCCTTTTGAACTTGGTTGACTTCTTCGAAACAGTCACCAAGGCCATTGATGAGGGAAAGGCAGTCCATACAGCCTACCTTGACCTTGCAAAGGCTTTTGACACAATACCCCACTCGGGTATTGTAGAAAAACTTACCAGCTTAAATGTAAACCCATATGTCACAAGATGGGTTGCAAACTGGCTTAAGGGCAGAACCCACAGGGTTAGAGTTGCTGGCGCTGTGTCAGACTCCAAGCCGGTCACAAGTGGTGTCCCACAGGGCTCGGTCCTTGGCCCCCTATTGTTTGGCATCTACTTCTCAGAAGTACAGGCCAACATGGGAGGACTTTGGCTGACAAAGTTTGCAGACAACTGCAAACTGGGCACCATAGTGGAAAGTGCATCGGACACGGATATCCTTCAGAAGGGACTCACGGAAACAGATAGCTGGTGCCAGAGCCATGGCCTGAAGTTAAACGCCAAAAATGTATAGTCATACCCTTCGGGAAAAACAAGGTAACCCCAAGCTACCATATAGGTGGCAATCCACTAAGCACAGAAGAGGTTATCAGGGACCTGGGGACCCAGGTTGACAGTGGCCTTTCTTTTACACTCACATTGCTAAAGTGGTTAGAAAGACCTTCTACATTGCCCACCTGATCATGAAGGGATTCACATCCAGATCTAGTGAGGTCATTGTTCCCCTGTACTCTTCACTTATCAGACCAATGATCGAGTACAATGCCCCATTCGGGATGTATCTCACCTGACATCTGCAGCAATTGGAGAGACCCCAAAAGTTCCTCACCAAAAGGATAAAGGGACTCCAAAATCTGTCATATGCTGCCAGATTGAAGAAACTCCAGCTCTATTCAGTCACATACCGTCTGCTCAGAGGTGACATGTGCCTGACATACAAGGCCATGTCCAACCGAATTAATGGACATGCTCCACCTCAAAAAATCCAAATCCACCAAAACCACTAGAGCAAGCGACTTAAACCTTAGCACGGATATAAATAGGACGTGCTGGAGGGATAGATTTATCACTCAGAGACTCCCTATGCTGTGGAATAAAATCCCGGTCCATGTGAGGCAGAGCACCTCGCTGACTCTGTTCAAGAGAAATCTAGACCTGTGGATGGGAGATCGTAGGTTTACCCCAGGAATAATCTCTGTGTCACTGCTGGACAGAGGCACAACAAACTAATGGGCACAGTATTTTTTCATATAAGGTGTGTAAGCCACAATAATTTGGGCTAGGCTTATAAATGCCTTAGGGCAGATAGCCTAGTATAAACCTATGAACCTATGAACCTATATATATATATATATATATATATATATATATATATATATATATATATATATATATATATATATATGTATATATATATATATATATATACTCAAATATATACATATACACAGCAATATATGTCTACACATATAAAGATATAGATACATATGCACATATAGTTATGGATATCTACATATATATCAACATAAATAGATATATCTGAATAGATATGTATGCACATATAGTTATAGGTATCTACATATATATCAACATAAATAGGTATATCTGTACACATAAGATGTGCAGACATATATATATATATATATATATATATATATATATATATATATATATATATATATATATATATATATATATATATATATATATATATATATATATATATATATATATATATATATATATATATATCTGTGTCCATGTCAGATGGACAAGAACCCAGATTACCGATGACCACATCACTGAGACAACATCACCGACAACATGCATCACCGACAATGGTAAGTCAAAGTATTACGGAACGAATACATTCCCGTTCCTGTAATACATTCACAAAACACATCACAATGTGTACAGCAGGGGGGCAAGCTCCCCTGCACCCCCCATGTGGGGGGCTGCACCTCCCACTTCCCCTACTTAAATATACCAACTCCAAGAGCACACTACAGTGAGGGAATGGGAATAAATCACACTCTGCACTACTCACCATTGTCGGGGATGTGTTCTGTCAGTGCAGTCGTCTCGGTGAAGTGGTTGTCAATAAACTGGGTTTTCGTCCATCTGACAGGTACCCATATATATATATATATATATATATATATATATATATATATATATATATACAAAGATATCTACAAATGGCCATATATATGATGCACTATACAGATGTGTAGACAGACATATGTATGAATATACATGTGTATGTACATGTACACATATATGAACATATGAATATGTATATATCCATATTCCTGTCATGTGTAAACTTCACGGTTGTGTATGCCTTCTCAGATGTATCTCACCATATGTATCTGATATGTGTACATTATGATATAACAACATATGTGATGTAACAGTAATATCAATAAAAAGTACTACATAATTGTGGAAGTCAAAGAAATTGTTAATACTAATCAATATGTGTAGTGACAGATATATTGGAAAAACAACAACTGTCTTCACAGTGGTCATGGTGTAGTGGTTAACTGTTGTGATTGTAGAGTACAGGGTCTTGGGTTCAAGACCCGCAAGGGCTATTTATTTTTTTGCTGGGCAGAACAAGGGCTGTTGGATACAGTGTGGTTTAAGCAGTTTTGAGCAGCTTTAAGAGGGTTTGCATGGGTATGCATGAAGCTAAGCGGTGTTAAGGTATGGTTAAATGTGTGGGTGCTTACACTGTGTAGACTTCGCTTAGCAGTGCATAAATCTGCTTAGCTGTTAAATTTCAGCACTGCTGACACCTGCTAAGCATGACTTAGCCCTGGTAACCAGTTCTCAGCACCCAGACTGATAACATAGCAGGGTAATGACATCTGTAATAAGTGTATGTAATGCACTGCACAATACATGTGTCTATGCTGTCATTACAGTAGCAAGGGGTGTGAGTGTCATGTCTGGATCACACAAGTATGTGAGACTTGCCCAGCACTGCTCACCATGTGAATGTGCTACATACAGGGGTAGTAACCCAGGGTATGTGCTGTCACACTGGCATGTAATGTATCATGGTGTTACTACTGTTGACTGTGCTTTCCTGGGCAAGAGTAGAGTGCTAAATGTAGTACTGACAACGAGCACACCTGCAGGCATAACTGGACTCCGAGGCCTCACTGTCATGTTCCTGGTGTGTGAGCTGTGTCACAGTATATATCCCTTACTGGATAATGATCCTAAACATGGAATGCAACTGTAGGCTACTGTCAGTACAGCACATGTTAGTGAGGGCTTCCAACATGTAGTAATGGCATACATATTGTTGTCAAACATCTGTCTGTCAACACAGTCATCCTACTGCATAGCTACTTGCCAAGCTGATGTCTGTCAGTCCCTATACAGATGTGCAGATTGCAGGTATCCAGATGGGATACGTACAGGCAACCTATGCTTGACTGACACTGAAATGTCTGCCCAGCTGTGTAATAACTGGCACATATAAGAGACAACACCCTGTATACACCACATGCCACGGGTACCTCCACTACACTGCCACAGTCAACAGAACATGATTGGGTACAGGTCTCCATCACAGACACTAACTATGTGTTGTAATACATGTTGCAAACATGTCAACTGGATCACCTCAGTTGCCATGTGCAGGAGGCACCCAGAGGATTGGCTGATGCATGTCACTATCAACCTGATGGTCACCACAGTGGTGTCTGTCAATAGATTGCCTGCTGGGACATGACAGGTAACATGACATCACTGTACACACATCCCCTACACAACCCATCTCTCCAATAGCCAGGTACACAGCTATGACCACCTGCAGCGATGCACCCCAGTACTGACACATGTATGTGTGCATTACTGAGGAAAGCAGTGTCTGTGTGTTAGTACACCTGCAGTTGGAAATTCCATGAGGGTCTTCACAACCACCACAACACCCATTGCCATAGTCAGATGTGGCTGCTAATGTATCAGACATTACATGTACCCTGTTACATGCCTCTCCCTACTGGCTACATGAGGCTTGCATTACCAGTACAACAGTGTTGTACTAATGGGTTGATAGGCATGGGATACCCATTGAGTTCTGGCAAGTGTGTGTATGTGTGCATGTTTGTACATCTGTAGGATACACCATTCTGAGGCCACATACTCCTATTACAATACACATTGCCACACAGTAGTACAGACAGTGTTGTTGCTGCCCATAGGTAAGACATGACAATGCAACACCCTATTATGCCTGTGGCATGTACATTATATGCATACCCCTGTAGTACCACTGTTGTAATATACAATGGGTTGTATTGCAGTCGTGGGCAATGTGTGATGATGGGTATGTCAAAGTGTCATTATGGGTTCCAGTGAGTACAATATCCACTGTGGGATGTGGGTGCTGTGCACACTGTCATTACACCATGGTACACCCAGTACATGCCCCACGTACCACTTCATGTTGACCACTGTCACCATCAATCATACAGGTAACTGACACCACAATCCAGCCCATTTATGCATGTGCTGTGTGCAGCCTACCTGTAACACATTGGACACATGGACAAGTTAGTTATTACCGATAGTCCCAGGTCTCTTGGATGTGTGTCTGCTTGTTATCTCATTACATCCGAGTGACTCCTCCAGGTGCATCTGCAGTTACCTCCTACTGCTCCTCTAGGCATCAAATATTGCTTGTTCATATTTACATTAATAATTCCAAAACCATGCCCTGTACAAGGTATCAGAATATTTTATCTTGAAGCATACATGATGGCAAACACAATTGTATTGATATTTGACCTATGTCAATGAGTATTTGTTAGAATTGTAAGGTGATAACTTTATTTTTTAAAGGCTCAAGCCATGCCCACTAGGAGTTAAAGGTGCACAATCAAAAGAGCTGTACTGGAGGGAATGAGTGTCTGTTAATGTGTATATGATGGTATGTCACACTATGTATTGTCCATATACAACTATTACATCCCCCATTATATACTGTGCATGTCTGGGGATGTTTTGCATGTAACATGTAACCTGGAGCACACCTCACCCTAAACACTGTGTGATGTGTGCAATGAAAGCCACATAGTTCAGTAGCGCTACATAATTAGGTAGGGTTCTAGTCCCAGTGTTGCCAAGTAAAAGTGTGCGTGTATATGGATGGGTCTAGATCAGGTTCAGATTATACATGTCCCAGCGGGTCACCTATCCATGTGACACAGGCAATAACTGTTATACAAACCTGTGACATGTGTTCAACTGTACCCCGGATATGTCACAGCCATGGTGTCACCACAGTGCCATTTCCCTTATGGAATATGACTGCAGACCATCCTCCTGCTGACACATGTACACCTACAACACAAATGGATAACATTATGAAGACCACAATCTCCCAGTGTTACTAACAGCTATAATGCATCATTGCTGGATGTCTACACTACCTGACATGTACGCATTAAACATTACTCCTGACAACATGCTACACTGCAGTACACTGGTACACTGTAGTACAGTCACTGTGTGCATCACAATCTGTGCATTGATGTTATGGATGACAGGAATGTGGCACAGGTATGATCATATACACAGGACGTGTTGTTGGTTTGCCAGAGGCCGAGGGTAGGACATACATTTGACACCATGTGTGTGGGTGAGGGGTGTAATTAGTTTGACTGGGCATGGTGATGTGGTGTGTATGTCGGTATGGGGTTGCCCTAGGTGTGTTTGTATAGTGTGTGGGTATGCAGGCACACAGTTCTGCCATGTGGCTGCCCTATACAGGTGTTTATGGACAGAATCAGACCATACCTGGCAGGCTGTGCAGTTCACCACCTCCAGCCATGGACACGTGGACTGTACCTGCCAGGGGTTCCATGGGCACGTCCAGGTACAGGCCTCAATGTGCTACTCTCCCCTGATGATGACAAATGTCCACTGGAACCATGTCCCTCCTGGGATTGGCCAGAACCATGTGCACATGACCTGCTGTGGTGTGGACAGCACCCACCCTGCAGTGCTGGAGCTGGCACTGCCACTACGGGAGCACCTTGGTGTCCTAGCATGTCCACATTGACTGCCAGCTGTTGGCATTGTTGGCTTACGTCCATGCAGCCATCACCGCACTCCCACCACATGTTCAAGCATGGACAAGCCACGGTAGATGAGGCCCATCATCTCACCAAACCATCTATCAATGACCTCGGTATGAGCATGGAGGGCACCAGACAGTTCATGGAAGTTGTCGCTTGCAGATGTGAGAGAAGCCCTCCACAGCCTCAGGCACTGTCAGGTGTACAGTGCCATACATGCCTGCACCCCCATGACAGCCTGAAACATGTGTCTGGTGGTACAAGTTGGGTGCTTCTGCCAGTGACATAATGACCAGCGGCCCTTCCATGAGTACCCTGGAACATCTGGTGCCCTGCCGGACATCTGGCTATACCTGCTGTGACCAGACACAGTAGACATGGATACCACACTCTCCTGTGCACTGCCACCAACCGGCAACTGTCTCTCTGCTATAGCAGCTGGTGATGGGGTATGTATAGGCAATGAAACTGTGTGTGGAGTTGGGGTGGCTAAGAGGGGGATGTCAAATGTTGGTACTGTTTTGGCCCCTAATAACCCCACCTGTGCCTCAACAGTACTATCATCATCATCAGTGTCTGCATGGACACCAACTTCAGACTGCATGCAGGAGGGATTCTGATCCATCTCACCACCTGTGGGGGAAAACAAGAAATGCACTATATGACCTATACAGCATTACATAACAGTACACACATACACTCGCACACATACACACACCCACACACACACACACACACACACACACACACACACACACACACACACACACACACACACACACATATATACATTCCACCTTAATACCTACCTGTCCATGATTTTACAGACAGTCCCACATTTATTCCCATAGATTCTCAATCCTGTATCACACTTGGTAACATACACTCATTAATACCACTCATTAATGTATCATTCCTCTAAATGCCTAGAGAAGTGATCACAACACAAGACCTGTAACTCCATTACCTCCTTGACCTAAGTGGAGTAGGTTTTACATGGCCTCACTGCTGTCATTCACTGTTCACCGTGTGCATGTCCAGACATCATGAGCATGTCCCCTATATGTGAGAGGCTACTATGTTCACTCCATAATGTCACACACTGGAGTGTCATGTGTAAGTATTGCTCAGTATATGCCAGATATGCTGCTCACTCAACCTATCATGTGACAACTGTAATATATGGATACACTCCCTGGTGTTGTCTAGTAATTCCCCAATGCATCTGTAGTGCTGCATACGTGAGTTGTCATCCACCTCTCTGATGAATGTGATATTAAGGGTATACATGGTGTCTAATTTCCCCTCCCAATGCATGTTCCATGCTACAGACCTTATTATACTATCAGCTGTCCTGTGATTACATGTCAGACAAGTATTCCTGGCGTGTCATGTGTCAGTCCATGTCCAAGTACTGCATGATCCCAAAGGGAAGTACTGCCATATGAACAACCCCACAATCACACAAGTGCATAAATGGACACCCACACAAACACACACACATGCACACACACATCCTGCAAGCATCAACCCCCCTCCACTTCACCAGAATTAACCTAAAGACAAAATAGCCATGCGCACACACACACACACACACACACACACACACACACACACACACACACACACACACACACACACACACACACACACACACAAATACATATATACAGGTGAGGTTGCACAAAGATAGCACACACAGTCCTCCCATTACCCATCTGTCAACATGCTAGCAACAGTATACATGTGTGTGATGCATGGACTGTGTTAATAGGTGATGCCCCTTCTCCTGGAAACCACTGCACCCATGTACACAGTATTGCTGTGCATCCGTTATGCACCCTGCCATGTAATGTGCACCAAACCTCATAGGTGTACAACCCATTGCTAAATGTGTAGTGTTGTGTCAGTTATGTCAGCTCTAATGCTCACAGCCCCTATGTTTTTCAGCAAAACATACCTGGGATGATATGTGGGCAGATGACATTTGTGAATGCCTGATGTCTGGTTTACAGATCTTAGCATCAGCGGACCGTGTATGACCAATCCAATACTATTACAGTGACAACCATCAGACCATACCATGGCTATGGGGAGTGTACACACCTTTATTGATATGACGCACCATTCCTTGATCTGCAATGGGACCACATCACCGCATATATTAACAGTACATGAGCCTGATATGTGGCATATGTCCTGTACATTCACATGCAGTGTCTATGAAATGTGTTAGGTGTGTGGATGCTGACTGCTATGCATACACACCCTTTTCATGACGGTTTGTTGCACCTATTGTTATGTGTACTACAGCAGTCACTATTCCTGACAGGTGTATACTAGCATGGGCCATCTACATTTGCCAGTGTATGGTCAGTCTGCCCTACACATGTCCCCCAACTCTGCATGATTGCAAGGTCTACTCATGTGCACATCCCTTGGAGTTCACACACTGCCATCACTATTGCTGTGGGGGTAGGGTTACGTCTGCCACAGTTTCTGAACCTGACTGTGTGCAGATACAGCCATTCTTAGCATCCTTAGGATCCCTGCTGCAGTGCACTGGTGTGTCATGCTGACACCCTGTCCCCATCTTCAGCCTTTTTGCAGATGCTTGACAAGTATGGCCTATACATGTGTGTCAGTTTGCAGTGTCCCATACACTGAACACCACATGTTACAGCCTAGTCCCATCTAATAATATGGACCACAGTAATACGTTATGCCATAGTGTAGCTCTGTAACAGTTGCCATTGTAATACTGGTATATACACTGTTGTTGCACTATATAAGGGTGAGATTTCATACATGTCCCTATTGTAGGCCATGTATCCCGCCATTATGTTAATCCCTGTGGACACATTATGCAATGACAGGATGTTAGTTATCTTGCAGGTGTCTGAGATACCCTTCCAATACCCCATCATGGTCACCACAGTGATGCAGTGCATTTAACACCAACAATACCTGAACAAGTACAGCATGCATTATGGGTCGGTGTGTTGGATGTGTGCATGGAATAAACCATTGCCATTACATGCCCAGTGTATTGGCAAGCATCAACATAAACCATACTCACCAGCTACAGCCTGCTGCCTTGGTGGTATACCAGAGGGACCTACATAAGAGAGTGAGAGATGCGATATCAGTGGCCACAGCTGTGGCATTGCTACAGGGTAGGTGCAGCATTACAGTACATCAACAGTACAAGTCCACAATTCTACCACTTATGCACATCTGTTTATTACTACTATGCAGCAACAAACTATAT
>NC_056746.1:720973154-721045654 GCF_019279795.1 Protopterus annectens | reverse complement strand
TATATATATACGTTTATATCTATTTAGATATAAATATATATACATACACATACATCTACATGTATAAATACATTTCCTGTAATGCTGAATGACTGTGCTGGATGATATGTTTGTGAAAATATCAAGGTTACATATATCTGACATGGCTAAGTGGTAAATCTTTTTGGCTATAGTGTATAGGGTCCTGGGTTCGAGCCTTTCAGAGCAGAGCCTGTTTACTTTGTTGCTGGACAGAACAAGGGCCGTTAGATACAGAGTGATTAAGGCACTTTTAAGCAGTTGTAAGCGGGTTTGTGCAGGTTTGCGCACAGGTAAGCACTGCTAACTTCCTGCTTCAGTTTCTTATACTCAGCTACTAAATTTCTTAACTTGTGTAGGCATTGCTTATCCCCACGCAAACAGGCTTAAACCCGCTTACTGTTGCTTAAAAGTGTTTACTCCCGCTTACCCCCATGCTAATTTCTTTAAAAGAAATGAAAAAGGATTGATAGGAAAGTGGTGAAAAAGGGGCACAAGTAGGGAATATAGCTAGGGATGTGCAGGATGGGTGTAGGGAAAGTCCATAGCTGCCCATTTATTCTACAACAACAGCTGTGCATATACACTGAATTTGGAGATAGATTTGGACACTCATACCCCTGAGAGAAGGTTGAGGACAACAATAATATGTTGTTAAGCCAGTTAGACCAGATTACATGTGTCCAGTGGACACATGTGTGAAATGGACAGCTATGTATGGGGCGAGAATTTTTTTTGGAGGAACAGATTGCCCTTTATTTTAATTTTTCAGGTGAGAGTGGGATGTTGGGGAGGGATAGTAGGTATATTTGGGGAGGTAGGTTGGGCAGGTTAACAGACAAGACAAACAAGATGCATAGATGAGTGGTATATGATACATGTGAGGGGTATAACTCCTTGATGGGGAGGGGTGTTGGGAAATCAGAAGCCAATGAGCCCCCTAGTGGAAACATTGGGACTGTGTTCCCCACCCATGGGCAGTCACCACTGCACCTTTACAGCCCCAAAAGTGGCTGTGCTGGGGGCTGAGTCAGAGAGCCAGGCCAACCCTCTAGTCATGACACATGGCCCTCAAGCTGCCATAGCAAATCTCCAAACACCTTATGGGGCTTGCTATGCACCATACCCTGGACCTGGCAATGGGTGACAGTGTCTTGCCCACCCCCACTCCAGGGGGGTGAGCCCCATCCCCTGAGGTGGTTCCACTTGAAGGTGGTGCAGTACTAGCAGACGAGGAGGTCCTGGAGTGGGAGCCAGACGTGCTGGTGACCGGTGCCATGGCCAGGTAAGGTGAGACAGGTGGGTTTGCTGGGACTCGCATTCCCATATGTGCTATGGTGTTTATGTTTTATCAACATATATGGGTTAGTAATAGTCAATACATTCCAGGATTAGGTATAACAGCATGCATAGATATTCCCATTAACCCAAACAGCAGATATGGAACAGTTGCATAACAAAACAGAACACATGCATATATGAGACCACAGTGGTAATTACAACAGCATGCAGGTACATTGAGGGCACCATGCCACCAATGTGGGAGTATTTCAACATAGCACATGCATAGAAACAGATTTAAATAATTATCGAACAATAGGACATATGCCCCAACATTAGAGTTAAGTCATCATATACCAATTGAGTTGGGTATTTAGCTTATTGTTACAGATATGGTGGGTGGGGTGGGGGTGATGTCTATTAACAACTAGTATATTTCTGTAGTTTGCATTACTTTCCTTGTCAGTGCTGTCATCTATACATTTCAAGTATTAGTACACTACCCTATTGCCTTACTTTGGACAGTGGTATGGCTGTCGACAACTATATACATGAACTGGTTTACCTGCAGTATACACCTCTTATCTGGTATACCTTTGGAAGAATTGTTTGTTAACACTAACTGTTTCTACACATACTCCCAGATTCCAGGTTGATGTTATGCACATACCTGCCCATCTCTTTTTGCACAGAGTCCGGGCATGTCTTGACCATGTGCAGGTGAATCGGGATATATTTCAATTATTGCCCTCTTGAACCTTTAGTGAATTATAACACTCTTATACAGGATTTCCTAGACAGTTATATTATGTATCACAGTGTGCGTGACGGTGATGAGTGATACCTTATTATTCAGAGCAACTGCAACACTAACAATGCCATGCAATAACAGAGTACACAGTACCAGTACAGGATATCAGTCTTTTATTTCTAGGCACAGTGTTATTTATTTATTATTTATTTGCAGTTTGTTTTCCAGGATAGTCCATTGGGCCACATGAGCCCGTTTTCAATGGAGTCCTAGGTAGAAAAGCTCCAGAAAAAGTACAAATACACAATAGATAGAGCAGTAAAGATATTGGTACAAAATTCTTGTAGTACACAAATTCTAACAAACAATACTTTTTTACATTTTTATATTTTTGCATTTTTATAACATTGTAGTACACAATTCTGATAGCTAATAGATTGGTAGTATAGCAGATCAAACACACAACATTTTTTTTTGGCCAATCTGTGGACGTTTGTTTGGAGGTCTGTAACAGATCCAAAAAATGGATCACTAAGGATGGAGAATTGCTAGGAGACAATTCTAGGTGCCAATGAGTCTGTAAATATTGGATGAAGTATAATCAGGGGTTAGGTGGGGTGAGAGCATGAGCATATCCATTGTGAGGTAAGATGCGCATGCAGTGAGGTTTTAAACAAAGAAAGGCTGTTAGTGGTATGAATGGGAGTTGGGAGAGCATTCCAGAGACGAGCTAAAGAGAAGGACATCAGGTGATTACCAGCTGGATGTTTAGGTTTGTGCAATTTAATAAGGTTTTGAGAATTAGATCTGAGAAGTCGATTTGGGTTGTGCATTGCGAAGGTGTTTACAAGGGAGAGGTATAGAGATGGTTTATGTATAAGTTTATGAGCTTGGATAAGTTGTGTATACGTAAGGAAATGTGGTAGTTCTAGCCAGTCTAGCTGGTGAAGGAAGTTGCATTGGTAGGAGGTGGCTCTGTGACCTGTAGCAAATTTGGATATTTTTTTATAGCAGGATGAGAGTTTGGTTTTAAGGGAAGATTGCAGGTTGGTGGGGATGGATACACCATATAAAAGGGATGGGATAAGGTATGTGTTGGCTAGTATAGTCTTGGTGGAGGGAGAGATGAAGCGTCTGTGACGGCAGAGCATACTAATTTTTTTATGAGTTTTCTTTTATATTGATAAATACATGCTTGTCAAATTTTAGTGGATCATCGATTATTATACCTAGTAATTTTGTATCTGATACTATTTCTAGGGAAGTATTGTTTTTGCTGATAATTGTGAAGGATTATTTGTCTAAGGAGGCAGTTTTGGAGGCATTAAGATCATGAGTTTTGTTTTGGTTGCATTAAGGGCCAGATGATTGTTGAACATCCACTGCTCGGTGGAAGAGAATGTGGCTTGTGTTAAACAGTTAAGAGTTGTGAGGGAAGGGGAAGAACGGATTATAGTGGAATCGTCGGCATATTGACTTAGGCTGCAGTTTGGAATGGCTTGGTGGAAGTCATTTATAAATATATTAAATAGTAGGGGGCCTAGGATTGAGCCTTGGGGGACACCTGTGGTTGTATTCAGGAAGGGAGAGATAGTTTTTTTTCCATTTGACTGTCTGCTGTCTGTTTGTGAGGTAGCTTGAGAACCATTTGATAGAAGAAGAGGATAGGTTAAGTTTTGAGAGTTTGTTAAGAAGCAATTTGTGAGAGATGGTGTCAAAAGGTTTTGAGAGGTCAAGGAGGAGAGTGGATACAAAGTGGCTGGAATTACGGGCTTTGCTGATTGTTTCTAAGAAGGCAAGAAGGGCAGTGGAGGTACTATGAGCTGGTCTAAAACCATGCTGTGTATTGGTGAGAAGCTGGTTATTGATGAGATAGGGTAGAAGTTGTTGGTGTACAAATTTTTCGAGTAGTTTGGAAACGAGAGATAGGGTGGCTATAGGGCAAATGTTTGTAATACCATGGTTGTTACTACCTTTGTGAAGAGGGATTATGAAAGCTTTCTTCCAGAGTTGAGGGACTTGACATTCTAAGATGGACTGGTTGATTAGTCTAGAGATAGGGAAAGCAATTGCGTCTGCACTTACTTTTAAGAAGTAGGGGGGGTGTCATCTGGGGCATTGGAACCAGGTTTTAATTTTAGAAGAAGTCTTTTTATAGTGGTTGTAGGGATGGGATTGATGGAAAAAAGTGGGGGTTGAGGGGAAGAGATATTTGGGGAGGAAGGGGGGTGGCTGGTCAGAGTCTGTTGAATTTTTGGTGAAGGACGTTGTTAATTTGCTGATGGAGTCAATGAAAAGGGAATTAAATTGGTTTGCAAGATCCATATCGGATGCAGGTGGGTTAGGGCATTGGTTTTCTCATTTACCAGGGTTGAGGAGGGATGGAATTCCCTTCCAGAATAGTTTGGGATTTGTATTGTGATTGGTTTGATGGGTAGTGAAATATCTTTTGCGGTCACAGACTACAAGTTTTTTGACTATTTGTATCTAACAGACTTGTGGGAGCAATGTTTGTTAGCACTACCTGAATGTTGCCACACAAATGACCAGATTCCACATTAGTATTATGCACATACATATCACTCTGTTACTGTACACACTCTGGTCACAGTTTGACAATATGGGGGTGTAGATGGGACATACTTTGCTTATTACTCTCATAACATTTTGGGGAGTTGTGAGAGTGATGGATTTGTTCCCATAGATGTCTTACAATCAGTTGCATTTCTTGTTTGCTGCCTAAACATCTTGGATCATCCCACTGATTTCCAATGGGGACAGGGTGACAGGCAGCAGATATGGGCTGATTTACTGGACATTCTGGACATATCTGTACAGTTGTGGGGTATGATTCTGTATGCAGCCTACTACCACTCCCAGGATTTGGACCATGGCTGTGTCTGCTAAAAACAAAAAACTGTCTATTACAGTTGTGTATGCTGTATAGATATTGCTGTGTATCTCTTATCTGACTTCTGTCTATAATTCTCCTGTGGTTTTACATTCCGTCCTTGTATTACAACACTCTTATATTGGATTTCCTAGACAGTTACTATATGTAGGACAGTGTGGGTGACAGTGATGAGTAATACCTTATTATTCAGAGCAACTGCAGCACTAACATTGCCATACAATACCAGAGTAAACAGTACCAGTACAGGGTATCAGTCTTTTATTTCTAGGCACAGTGTTTGTATCTGACAGACCTGTGGGGGCAATGTTTGTTAGCACTACCTGAATGTTGCCACACAAATTACCAGATTCCACATTAGTATTATGCACATACATCTTATCTATTACTGCAAACACTCTGGTCACAGATTGACAACATGGGGGTGTAGATGGGACATACTTGGATTATTATTCTCATAACATTTTGGGGAGTTGCTAGAGTGACAGGTTTGTTCTCATAGATGTCTGACAATCAGTTGTATTTCCTGTTTGCTGCCTAAACGTCTGGGATCATCCCACTGATTTCCCAGGGGGACAGGGTGATAGGCAACAGATATGGGCCGATTTACTGGACAATCTGGACATATCTGTACACTTGTGGGGTATGATTCTGTATGCAGCCTACTACCACTCCCAGGATTCCAACCATAGCTGTGTGTGCTAAAATACAACAGATTACATCTTACTTGAGTGCGCTATTTAGCTTTTGTTGCCTGTCTTTTCACTGTTTTCTGTCTGTCTCTCTCAGTTGTACTATATGACCTCTTGGGATTACACTAGTCATATACAGACATTCCTACACATTTTATTTATGTTGCACAGTGCGGGGAACAGCGCTTAATACAACAGTACTATTAAGTGATTGCAAATCTACATTACCATATGATACCAGAGTAAACACATGCAGTCCAGCAGTTAGACCTTTATTGACAGGCTATTATCCTTTTATTTATATACAACCTATATGAGACTCTTCCTGCCATATTCTCAAGTGTATGAAGTACATTCCTTAAACAATACAGGTTTTATACAGGCAATTAACTTACTACTACTTTTAGATTTATTTCCTATGACACTGCATGCAAGAGTATTACTAACCTGCCTAGCGTCGCAACTGCTCCAAGCGACATCCATGGGCCACCTGGTTTATAGCCCTCTCACTTGCCACTGTGAAAGACATAAGAGGAATATTTAGCCATACCTATCCATAATATAAATGAGCTGGAAATTATTAAACAGGTAGTGAACTGATAATTACACACTTCTGGGACCTCCCCTGTCCTGCTAGCCTCTTGAATCCACTGATCCAAGAGATCCCCCTTTCGCCACTTCAGGTCAGCATAGTAATGCCTGACCTGCTCACCAGTTTGGGGTATGCCTGTGGCACTGGTGAGGTCATGGGTGAGATGCTGCCAGGTTTCCGCTTTGTATTGGGAACCCTGGTACTGGCCCTGCAGCAGTCTCATGTCATGGTCTTTCACAAGGAGTGATGCCATGACTCTGGACTCCTGGATGCCCCAGCAAAGCTCCCAAAAGTGCACACCCTCTTCCATTCTAGACATAGTGCCTACAAGGGGAAGGTTAGGAGATATATTCCCGCCTGTTGAGTTTAAATAGGGCTTGTTTCCTGCACTTTGCCATGACTGGATGGTTTTGAAAAGGCTAAGCTATGGGCAAACCTGCTTACCTAAGGCTGGCATTGCTTAAAGGGGTATACCAATGGGCCGACTGTGTTAGCTGGCCTACACATTGCTTACACCTACTAAGCTGGACTGTGCAATGCTTAGCGTTGCTTAATATTTAAGTTGCATTATATTTGCATGTGGCATTGATTTATTATTCATTACATGTTATATATGTGTTTGGCATCCATGATTCATGTTGTATGGGGTCCTTGTGTTTATTACAATGACACCTCACATCTGGGCTTAATGCCGTACTCCAGTTCACATATTTATGTTATGTAGTAGGTTATACAACATAAGACTGTATATAGATTCCTTTCACATGTTCAGTTTGAATTTGCTATAGTGAGGATCTGTTTGGTGATACCTCAGTCTTATGTATTGCTGTAATGGCTTAGTGGTTAACTACTGTGACTATAGGGTCCTGGGTTCAAGACCTACAAAGGCTGTTTATTTTGTTTCTGGTCAGAATAGTGGCTGTTGCATACAGAATGATTAAGGCACTTTTAAGCAATTGTAAGCAGGTTTGAGCGGGTTTGTGTGAGGGTAAGCTATGCTAACTTTTGGTGTAACATGCTTACAGAGAGTTAGCTTCAATATTGCTTAATCTGTGTGCGGATTGCTTACCCCATGCAAACGGGCTTAAACTCACTCACTACTGCTTACATATGCTTACTCCCGCTTACTACTGCTTAATAGTGCTTACACTTGCTTACTAGTGCTTTCTCCTGCTTACCACCGCTCTAATTTAGACAGTAATGTCTACTGGTTCTTGGGAAGGTGGTGGATTTGGAAACTGTATGGAGTTATCATTCATTACGCATTTTATCTTTCATTTGTATCCCTGATTCCTGTGTACATATACTGTATGGGGCACTTGTGATTATCTGTGGACTTTGCAACATTATGACAATGACACCTCACATCTGCATTTAATGCAGTACTCCAGTTCACAAATATATGTTATAAATATATAAATGTTGTAAATATATGTTATCATAGCAACAAAAAATTGATCATACAGTGATTTGATATGGGAAATGGATTGTACTGGAGTGTACTGCTCATAAGGTGAATGCTTTGCCCACTCCACTATTGCTGTACAGCTTCATTACCATATATCTTGCTTTTTATCCTCTTGTGCCATTTAAGCTGCATTAACCATAGCTAAGAGATGGGCAAACCCGGGCACCTATGGCTAAATTTAATCTGTTTCATAAAAATAAAAATGTTATATTTTATGTTTTAACTATTGTTCTTGTTAATGTGTGGGGATGTTGCTGGGGTATGAGAATACCTATGAATGGTCTTACTCATTTTTTTATTCATACTCTGCTGTTCTTCATTGCAGGGACATGTATATTCTGAAATCTCATACATGCTCCCTACAGTCATACATGCTCCATGTACGTTTAGGAGCTCAGGCAGCGCACCTTCATTAAAATGCATGGTGCATTGTTGTCCTGCTCCTAAACGACTGCTTCCGTGCAGGACTAAGCTAGTCCTGCATGGAAGGATAGTGAATCCGGGGGTATGTTTAACTTTTAAAGCTACAATAATACTTCTTTTGTGCTGCATACATAAAGCTTGCTTCCCTCAGTCTTTCCAAATGATAAGCATGAGCCCGCTGATTCAACTCAATTTCAGGATTAGGTATGAAGAGAAAAGAAAAGAACAGAGAGCATTATGCATACCAGTCTTGCCTATATTTAGCTTTCTATATATTATAAATTCTCTTAATTAGCATTTTTATACAACTGTGGGTGTCACTGGTTAAAAACTCATCCAACCATTAGTGCATCTCTCTTGTGCCTTTTTAGGTCTATGAAATGGTGCCTACACTGTTATCCAGTGTGTGGGATGCCAGTCACACTGGATACAGCCTTGACAAGAGTATTCCAAGCCTTATACTTGTACTTGGACCCAAAATAGTCCCACTGCAGAAGCCTTTGGCTGTGGCATTTTACCACATGTCCAATAAATTTCCTGGACTCCTGAACACCCCACCTCTGTGCCCTAAATCGGGCACCTTCCACTCTAATGCCAGGCATGCCTAATCCCAAAAATAGAGCAATGGCAAATGATGGTTTCCCACCAATTCCTGTTATTGCATTTACTGGTTATGCACAAACCTAAGAAACAATACCAACCACGTTTGCACAATGTAAAGCAGAAAGCAATACTACCAAGCATGGAGGAAAGCAATTTTTGAAACTGGAAAGTTAATCTGACATTTGCTATTAGTCTGAGGTGTGTTTGCTGCTGTAACTGTTAGATGATTTAACTTTGTAGATATGCACTGGGGGCATAAAATCCATGACTTGACACATTTCTGGCTTGGCTTCATACATTGATAAAATTGATTGTTGCAGTGTGGGATTCAAACTTATGCATAAGGAAAAAAAACATTTTCTTCCACAATGGTGAGTTTCCATTGTTGCTACAGAAGAAGTGCTTCTCTGACATAGTCATGAATTATTCATAAATACAGATGACAGTTTGAGGTGTTAACCATGTATGTGTGTGACATGACAAGGTCATTGTATATAGATTCATTTGTGTATCTATCTTATTTAAGTGTAAAGGTCATCCAACTCCAAATAGCAGAATTATACTTACAGAAACATAGTAGACAGTATACCCTCAGTCATAAATCTGAACCTTCAAAACACATCCCTCATACAAATGATTCTTATCAACTCCACTATTTACAATTATGTATAAAGTGTTGTAAGTGAGACTGGGTATAATACAAAATGGGACAACAGTAAAAATGTTTGGAATTTCCTGTATTAGAACTCAGGAACATGTGTATGGAAGCCTTATAATTAAACCTGCTGCCCAGAGGAGTATTGAAATAGCACTTGCATATTTTTCTATTCAATACCATAAACTGGACTGTCAGAACAGTGAAAATATATTGCACTTCCTGCATTAAAACACAGAACAATCTGTATTACACCCCTACACTTACATCTGCTACCACAGGAATAATTAAATGATAGTTGCCTAATTCCCTATTCATTCTTAAGTTCTGTGTGTTAACAGCCAAGCAATGCTGTTAGTGTGTTTACACATGCCCAACAGAATTAATAGAATGCATCTGTTTTAAAGTATTGACTGACTGCAACCTGTCTGCAGGTATTTGTTGGCTGCAGGCATTGGGGAAGCTTACTAAACACCACACAATGTTGCTTACAGGTGTTGTAGGAAGGAAAGCAAAAATTGCAACAATGTATCCTTTTTGACCATTACCCTGTCTGCAGGTGTTTTTTATGCTTCCTGTGTGGGCCACTAATCAAGATTTGAGCACTGTTAAACATTGTGCAGATGAAATAAGTACAGCTAAACATGACATTCATTGTGTTTCTCCATTTCCCTTGTTTACGCTAAGCTGTGCACTGCCAAACACTGGCATTTAAAAAAGTGGAAAATTAGTTGAAATGAATAAAAGAAGGCTATGAAATAAACAATACAAATTTATGTTGGTACGCATGCAATATTTTTACCCAGGTCAGGATTTAATCTTTCACTCCACTGAACCTTCAAAATGCAGTAAGGGTGTCTTATCCCTCTTTTCCATACAAACAACTTTGCAGCAGAGAATCGTAATCATTGTACATACAACCAACTGCAACTTCATCTACAGTAGCAACAGAACATGACAGTTATCTGTACAAGTATTAATTTCAGATGTAGTGTACTGAGTGATCATACGACCATTTATGTCTATTGCTTCCATAAATGCAGCTCTGTTTTATGTCTCTGTGTTCATTCTTGTCTTATCTGACCAACAATCTGAGACATGCAGTCTATAAGGCATTCTTTATCGTTGTCCTTAAAATGTGTGAGGATAGTAAATGGCAGTAATATACAGTTGTCAAAAAATGGAGAGGAAGTTTGATATTACTGATCAGAAACAGTGAAATGTGTGCTGCTTACTTACATTTAAAACCTTGAAAATTTACTTCTACACTTTATAAGTCTAACCTGACTGACACACCCAATGGAGATAGGGGAGTCTGAATTGCTGTTGCATTTTCCTTCTCTGTACCAGCAATCATTCACAATTGCAATCCACTAGCAACAGACACTGAGGGAGTGCCTGCACTACATTCACATGTGCTACACAGAGCCAAATATTTGGGATTCAGAAATTCTAATGAGTCCACACCTCATGTGCATCTTCACTGTACTCATTGTCTTGAATCTACACAATAAAAAGGGAACCATGTAGCTAGGGAACCTGAAGGTGAGGAGACTTGTTTATGTGGATAACACAGAAGAAGATATTACTTTGGGATATATCTGCAAAGAAGACTACTCACCTTGATAAGGTATGCTTGCATTTTTCAGCTATATACTGTATATGCTGAAATATCAGTTTAGAAAACTCTGTTAATATATACATATATATATATATATATATATATATATATATATATATATACACATTAGCAAATGCAACATTTATGTGTATGCATTTCTTAGAAGTGCACTGATGGCATTGTAATGTTTGTCAGGGCATTTCACTTTCTCAGATGCACAGCCTTATTAACTGTCATCACAAGTGCTAATGCTACAACTTTTTTTTCTGTATACACTTTTCTATTGTTATTTCCATGAAATGTAAATGTTCTAAATTGCCAGTGACACAGGGGTGTTAGCCTTGTAGGATGGACCATACACACAGGGGAGTGCTGGCCACTGGTAGGCATGACTGTCGGTAGCTTAAAATGGAATATTCTGTAGTAAATCTGTACACGTTTCAGGGACAGTTTATTTGATAACACTTTTAGCATTTCACTGATGGTTTATTAGCAAACTGTGTCATTTCCCTGTTATTTTGGGGGTGGGGGCACAAAATTACATTTCTGTTTTGGCACAAACAAGACTGTTGCTATTGTTACTCTCCTTGTTTTAGATCCAACCTTGCTTTCTGTGTGACTGTAATATGTTACAATCACACAATTCCTTTTTTATACTTGAATATCTAAACTGTTTTCATATTTCTTTAGTTCGTAATGGTGAAATGCTACCTTCTATGTGTTATGTAGAAGAAGGACTTTTATTGATGTGATACTTATGTGTATTATCCTGATTTTTATGTCACCTAGGACTATGGCACCCAGGCATCCCAATTCCTGAAAGCCCCCCTTCAGTGCCCCTGAAAATGACATAATTGTAGAAGCTTTTAGGTGACATGGTGCCTTTCTGCTTGAGAGAGGACATGGGGCTATGTCAGGCATAATGCAAATTTGGCAGCAGATAGTCACTAATGTGAATGCAGTAGGCAGCCAGAGTAGGACATATCATCAGGTGCATCACAGGGCCAGTGACATGATTTTATCTTCACAAAAGAGAGCGGCTGCAGTGGCCCATCAATGGATGGGTACTGAGGTGGGGGCTGCTACAGTGCCACTACTAACAGCAAATGAGTAATTCTTGTCCAATGTCAGGGATCCAGATGTCTCTTGGGAAAGTGCACAACAGCATGTCATTAACATTGGTTCTACTGTTTCAGGAAGGACAAATATGTCCCAGGAGGAGCTTCTGGGTAGGCTTATCTATCTCAGTTGTTAACTACTTCTTGCATAGTAAAATATTGACAGCAATACTTAAGTTCTGTTTAACATTAATTTCATTAGGGGGAATAGATGCAGACTGATACAGTTAACAACATATTCTGGTTGATTACACATGGGCTTAGGGTGGGCTTGTTATCCACGTTCTTGTTCAAAGTATTGTTAATGTACATATAAAGGGCAAAAGGTTTTAACCCCCCTGTATTACTGTTAATTGTGATAATGGTGTCCTTACCTTTTGCTTAACTTCTTCCAGGACCATCATCTATAGGAAGCATAGCATCATCTGCACATGGTAAGCTAAATATGTGTATGTCAGTATTGATCAGCAGTTCAAAGAAATATTTATTTTATTTATATGAATAAAAATCCAGACTACTAATATTCTCTTCCAAACCACCCAACAATAGTTCAAAATCTACTCCCTAAATAATGCGGAAATTGAAGTAGTGAAAACAGCTAAACTTCTGGGCATCACTATAGATGATAAACTATCATTTGAACAACACATTCTTAACACAATCAAAATTGCACTCAATATTAGGTAAACTATATAGACATAAACTGTTTATAGATAAGCCCACAAGAATAAAATTGGGACATTCCCTCCTACTTCCCTCACTCCTCTATGATTCCCCCATCTTTATCAACCTTCACGCATCCTTAAGCAATAAACTACAATTGCCAAATTTGCTTCTGGACTGCAAATCCACACTCATCACTGTCACACCATTAAAGAATTAAAATGGTTGGAATTTCCACATTACCTACAATACACTCGACTAACTCTTGCTCATAAATTAATATTCAATCCAAATAACTACCCATCACTACATTGTACTGTACATTCCTACATCCCAATCTGAAATCTTTGTTCTGTCAATAAACAGCTTCTTACTGTATACAAACCCAATAAGAGAGCTGGACAAAGCTTATACCCTTACTCCATAGCAAAGCTATGGAATGCCCTACCCCCCCCCTCCATAACACAAACTGAGTCTACGAAAACTTTCAAAGTCACCCTAAAAAATCACTTTCTTAATAATCACATCTGTCCCTTGTGATCAGAACTTCATACCACCATAAACCAACACCAATGAGTTTACTGACTAGAATACCCATTTTTTAGATCAATTGAAATTCTAGTAAACCAACTGTACCTCTGTGACTTTCTCTTAAACAAAGTATACTAATCAATATTTAATCCTTAAGAAATTTCCACAAGGCAAAAATATAATCTCCTTCATATTGTACAGGATATAATGTGCGTCATGATTGTTTATATTGAATGTGCTCAACAAGTTATCCATTTATATACTGTGCAAGTTCTAATGTCATTTTTTTCTCTGCATAATGACATTGTACTCTGCATATTTCTATCAATAAGAAATGCTATTTATATGTGTATGGTTTCTTATTACTGTGAATCTTATCCTGTTGTATAATAATTTTTGCTTAGTTTGCTGTAGTAATTTTTAATTTATTACTGGAGCTTTTCACCCCGTGCCTCCACTGAAAATGGATTATTCTGACTCAGTGAACTTTCCCAGTCAACAAATATCAATGAATAATAAATAAATAAATGTGTGATAGGGGTGTCAGAACTGTTGTGTGCATTGCTGCACTGTCTGTAGTAATGGCACCACTGTTAGTTTGTTAGCATATATTTGACTCTAATAGTGTAGGTATTAATGTCTTTCCTGTGTTTCCTGTTTATTATCACAGGTGACAGCAGAAGTGTATGACTGTTGCCACCTGATGTCAGAGTATCACCAGACTCTAGTGATGATGGCAGCCAAACAGAGGCACAGTCGGTGGGTGCAGAGGTTGAATGTGACACTGAGGTTGACATTCAGCCATCCCCTGTAATTCCATCAGACACAGCCAGTAGACATATGATAACCCATTCCAGTGAGCCCTCAGATATTGGACAAGTGGAGGGTGAGACACCAGATCAGGGAAGTATTAACTCTGGCCGTACCTAAAGTGTGGGTGAGGTACCACACAGGAGGGTTGTTAGGGGTACTCAGAGGAGGCCTGCTGTCCATCCTCCACATGATACAGTTGTGTCTTCCCATGCCGCTCAACATATGTTTAGGGCCATCATGGAGGCACAGGCACATTTCTATACGTCCTCCAGAGAAATGCTTAGGGGTGTAGATGTGGCACAGGCTGACATGTATGACTGCTTCCACCATGTTACGGATTCAACAAATCAGATGAATGACATGTTGGAACAGACAGTGTCTGTGATGCATGTCTGCTGGGAGGGGCACAGCATCCACATAGGCGTAGATCAGTCACATCATCTGATATTAGCCAGCGTGACCATGCCCGATCATGCTCCCATAGTGGCACTACTTCCATTGCTCCATCAGTGATTGTGGTCTCTACATCCTGAAATGGCAGTCCATGGATTCATGGTCCTGGGCATCCTTTTGAGAAAAACTCATCCAGCAGGCATCAGTCGCATTCAGGTTGCAGCAGTACATCTTACTGTGGGAGTGGACATGCCAGTGCAACTCCTTCCAGAGCCAATTCTTGTGATCGGGTATGACAATGATGAATTGCCACGTCTACCATACATGGCTCGCACCAGTCCAACATACCAAGATGTAGAGGTAGCACAGAGGTTGGCTGTGTTCCTGTAGACACTCACACATCGATTTCACATGGAGGACCCAAGCAATGACACACACACACACAACAGTTGCATGGTTCATCTTTGAAGCTTAAAGCTAATTTTTTCTCATTGACCATCTGTTGCTTTATCCGAATGTCTACCTGCTTCTCTTTCTTACTCACACAATCTCACTAACCTTTTGTGTCAGCCTAGCCCCCCGCCCACTCACATACACACACAACACCCTGTGTAACTGATAATAACTGTGCCATATCCTGCTAAGGGTGCATAGCTGACTTAGTGCTTAGTATATCTCTGTTTCTGATCTTGTTTTGCTAATTTTACTTATGACATATTCTGGTCTTAGAAAGTTACACAGTTGATAGAATCAAACATTTTTTTGTAGCAGTATTTCTATTAATCTTCTGAGGGCTGTGAAGCCTGAAACTGAAATGTGTCTTATTACTTTCTAAGTTCTTTCTTTAATGATTTTCCCATTACAAAAGTATGATGTCAAACTGGGGACATTCAGGGACCATCAGTACTTTTGAGAGGTATGAATGTGTGAATCTTTCATGCCTGAGGACTACTACTTGACAGAGGGCACATGTATTCACATAAGTCTCCGATGTCACATGTTAAAGTCATTTCTGTACAAATCACCCACCTTTTACTTGCTTACATTACCTAGTAACAACAGGCAAGGATATGCCATTCATCCATATTATTACACAATATACTCCATGGTCATCTCTTACCTTGTAAATCCAGCAGTTGCAACAGTTTTAATTCAGGTCTGACGTTGTCTGATGCTAGCAGTACACAGCCATTACATGGATATGTAAAGGTCGTGAGCATTGCCTGTCAATAATGTTACTATATATATGTGCATAGGATTAAGGTTTTAGCCCCTTAGGTGGTGAGTGATTGTACTATGTATTGCCTCTTAGCCAATGCAAGGGCATATTGAGCATGCCTATGTCTGCCTACACCCACGACAGCTGCTGGTTCCCCACTGACGCTTCACCTGAGTGTGGCTGTGGTGATCTTGCCATTGGTGATGGGATGTGTGCCCCTTCCCCTTGTCGATCCCAGTGAAGCTGCTTTCTCAGGAAGATGTTGAGAAGCATGGAACAGATGGTGAATATTTTAATATATGTACATGGATTGTACTGCAGGGCTCCCCCAGATGTATCTAGGCACCAGAACTAGGACTTCAGCAGCCCAAACACATGCTCTATGATATTTCTTGTTTGAGAATGTGCTTCATAATGATGTTCTTCAGTGGGTGTTTGTGGATTTCTGATGGGTGTCATCAGCCACAATTCTAGTGCATAACCTGCATTCCCCAGTAAATGACCCTGTGGGATATCACCCCTAGTGAACATCTGATAAATTTGGGAGTATGTGCCAGATATGTGAGTCATAGCAACTGCCTGGTTTGCCAGCACACATGTTTATGATGATTCCCTTTGCATTACACATGACTTGCCAGTTAAAAGAGTGGAAGCCCCTTCTATTTATATAGAGCCTTCCCTGTTCACCAGATGGTGCCTTAATTTCTATATGTATACAATCTGTGGCATCCGGTACTTCAGGGTAGTGTGCTACAGGGGAGAACTCCTGCTTATTTGTGGCCCTGTCCTCAGGAGTACAGGGAAAATATATGTGGTCACTGGCATATTGGAGCATAGCATTCGGGACTTGATGGAGGATCCTGGCTGATGATGCCTGTGACCCCCCCCCCTGCCCCAGTATGTCCTCTGTTGGTCTCTGAAAGATTCCTTTTGCTAAAATTCTAAGTGCTACAAATACCTTTGTCTCCACTGGTATGGATTCCACTCAGTATGTCCTGGGTCTGAGATGAGACTGACAGAGGTTGCAGAGTTCTTGTAGTGTGCATCTATCCACCCTGTAGTGATCCACAATTTCCAGCTCATGAAGGTTGTGATAAGTTAAATAGGGTCTGAAAACTCTTCTTCTTGCCCTTTTGTCTTTTAGCAGCAGCAATAGCGTAGACTTCAGCCTGTTGCATATATGCATGAATTAAGGTAACAGAAGCCCCTTACATTCTTTCTGTGTAGAATCTTTTCCATGGCTGCATTCCAGTAGGTTTTGGAATTCACAGTGAAAACCACCACTAAGTCTACCCAGTTGCTTTATAGTTTGTTGAATAGCTCTTCCGTCTTGGATTAGTTGATTAGCATAAATTTCAGCTGCATATGCTGTAAATAGCATGCAACGGAGCTATTTACTGAATATAAAACAGTGCGCTGCCATGTGCAATATGCCCACAGTATTAAAAGACTGTGTAGAGTTTGTTGAATCTCCCATCATGTCTTCTGCTCCAGGTACAACATTGCACAACTTTTGTAAATCAGTGATCCAGCCAATTACTGAATTCAGTACTAATTTTGTAGTGTTTGATAACGCCACCTGACTGGGAAAAACTCGAAAAAGGCACAATGACTCCTTACTTGAAAAATCACAAGGTTAGCAAATTTGAACTATTCAGTTAAGCTTCATGAACTGTCCTTATGTTGCTTTTGTTAAACATTACATATAGGAGATCCCTGTGAGGTCTGAAAAAGAATGCCAGATTGGATGTTTCTTGAAAGTCTATTTCTGGAACAGGGTCTGCTACGAGTGTTTGCCTACCATTAGCTCGCAGCACACGTCCTTGCTGCCACTCACTCATATTGGCATGTGCCATCATTTCCCCTACCCTGATTCTGTGCTATCACGAATGTAACTATCCCTTCTAGAACACTGATGCTAAACCTAAAAGCAAGTCCCATTCACTCCATATCCATTACCTGAGCCTACTCCTGTTCTTTCCCTAATCCTAACTCTGAGCCAACTCCTGATTGCTTCCTAACCCTAACCTGAGCCAACTCCTGACTACTCCCAAGCCGTAATTTTGTGCCAACTCATGACCGTTCTCTAAATCTAACCTCATCCTACTCCTGTTCTTTCCCTAACCCTAATGCTGAGCCATCTTCTGTTCTTTCCCAAACCTTAACTCTGAACCAACCTGCAAACAAATATATATATATATATATATATATATATATATATATATATATATATATATATATAGTTCTACTTCAAAACATCGAAAACTCATGACATCTAATTTCAAAACAGAGAGATCATAACATCGAAAATTCAAAACACTGACCCCGGATTCTCAAAAGCCTGCATGGAGTGCAAGATGAGTGCAGAAGGTCATGCAGGCAATATGTCTGCCGTGCGATCCAGGAACAGCTGGCAGGGGCATGCACGACAGCTCCAGCACTAATCTTGCATGGACTAAGCCCTGGTATGCAAATCACCTCATTTGCTGGAGAAATCCATGAAAATGAGGTGATTTTGCAATCCAAGAAACTTGCAATAATCCGTGCAAGACTAGTGCAATCTGCAGAAATGTACTTGGTTAGTAACCGAGTACATTTCTACAAAATCCAAAATGGAGCTATGACAGCTTCAAATAAAGGCTGCATATCATTGAGTAAGCATGCCAATGGCTAAGTATAAGACCATTGGCATTGCAAACCGTTTAAAAAATGTAAAAATCAACTTTTATTTTTTTCACCGATCTCGGCTGTTTAAGCATAAGGCAGAGGCGTGCAAACAGGATCGGGGGAAAAATAAGAAAATAAAAATAAAACAAGCATTCTAACTAAAATCAGTATTCTGCCATGCAAGTCAATGGCTGGCAGAAGACAACCTGGCCAGTGAGTACTGGTTGCTAAGGGGGGAGGCTCAGTGTGAGACATGTAACTATGCATTAGCAGGCAATCCTATGCAAATGAGGGAAAGGTTAGTGAATCCCAGTTTTACCCAGGGTGTGAGGCATGTCCCAAGAGTGTAAGAGCATGAATAGCTGGGTACAAGACTAGGATATATGTGACATCATGGGGGTGTGTGTCAGGCATGCTGTAAGTGGATTGGAGCCCTGTGGCTCGGGACAGCTCCTAGCTTAGCACAGCTAAGCTAGGGGTGTGTCCAAACTGCCTAGCACTCTTTAGAAAGTGCAAATGGATGTGAGCGCCATGCACAGGGTCTTACAGGAAGAAAAAAGAAGTTAAACCAGGAAATAGAAACGCTGTGCACATTTGAGCACTCTGTTTGCACTGTGCACACACTGGCTTAAACAGGGAGGCAATGAGAAGGGAAAACAGCAGTAGAAAAGTAATCAAGGAGAACTAGCTTAGCTGACAGGTAAAATGTATCAGAAATATCCAATTACACAGGCAGCAGCCCAAGCCAGGCCAGCACACCACTATAAACTAAGCAAACACCTGTCTTTCTTGTTTTTCCCAAAACCTCTGCACCACTAGGTGTATACAGATGGGGACATTTTACAAAACTAAAGCAAAAGAAAAAGTGTTATGGGCTGCTTTTGCTATCATAAACCAGCATGTGCAAGAGGCTGAGGATGGTGAGGATGTGAATGCTGCTGAGCAACCCACAGTGAGGAGACGAAGAAGAGTGTACAGACCCAGGATAACCTACCAAGGGCTACATGAGCTGGAGATAGTGGAGTGCTACAGGGTGGACAGGGACCTCCTACAGCAAATTGTTGAGCTGTGCCACCCACGCCTCACACACAGAGCTAACAGAGGGGAACCCATCCCAGTGGATACCAAGGCATGTGTAGGCCTAAGAATACTAGCTACAGTTACCTTCCAAATGCCAACTGGGAATATGATGGGGATTTCACAGGCATCAGCATCCAGGTTACTCCACCAGTTCCTGGATGCCATGTCAGCACATGTCGGTGAGCATGTATATTTCTCCATCACCCATGAGGCGTTGGCCAGCAATATGCGTCTCTTCCATCAAATAGCAGAATACCCTGAGGTACTGGGTGCAATAGACTGCACGCACATACACATTAAAGCACCACCAGGTAAGTGGGGTAGGGTCTACATCAGCTGCAAGAGTTTCCCCTCCATCAACTGCCAGGTCGTGTGCGATGCCCAGGGCATAATAATGAATGCATGTGCTGACTGCACTAGAAACTACCATGATTCCCACATCTGGCATCTGACGCAGCTGTTCCAGACATTTTTATTTTATTTTACATTTGTTGACCGGGCTGGTCCAACTGGATATATGTGCATTTTCAGCAGAGGCTCAGGGAGAAAAGCTCCAAGTGAAAACATTAAACATTAAAAAACAGAGTTACAAATTTAGCTCAGAGAAAAATAATAATAGCATGATAGTATTTTTACAGTGGCTACAATAAGCAAATAAGTACAAAAAGGGTGTTCAAATTGAGCATGTCAGGAGAAAAGTAAGTTTTAGTAAAGATTTGTAAGCATGATAAATGAGAGTACTAGGAGCAAATTGCAAGCTAGTCAGGGTTAGAACAGGGGCAGAGCCAGTGAGTTAAGAGGTGAGTTTTGAGCTGGGATTTGAAACTGTGAAGAGAGGAGATAGCAGTGAGGTTGGAAGGAAGGGAGTTCCATGCTTTTCCAATTGTGTTAGAGAATAAAGAGTTGCCTGCCAAGTTGTTGGATTTACAGGTTAATATTAGAAATTTGTTAGAAGAAAGTAGGCTTTTCAGGTTACAATAAGGACTAATAAGGGTAGTGAGTATAGGGGTGCTGGTAGGTTTGTAGAGGATTTTATGGGCTAATGAGAGCTGGTGAAATAAGATCAGATTTTGTAGCTCAAGCCATCCCAATTGTTTTAAGTTTAAGCAGTGGTGAGTTCTAAAGGTGGAGCCAGAGGCAAATCTGGCAATACTGTTGTAGGCAACAGCCAGTTTGGAGAGGTTAGTTTTGGACAAATATGTATAGATAGTGGAGGCGTAAAGGAGGGTAGAAATCAGATGGGAATGGGCAATGGAAGTTCTGGCAAGTGGTGTAAGAAATGGTTTAATTCTAAACAGGGAGGCAAGTGTTCTGTTAACTAATTGTATTGTGCTGTTAATGTGAGAATCAAAGCATAGGTTGTTGTCTATCTCTACTCCGAGGAGCCTGGTGATAGGGTCAGGAGATATGTTGGTGCCATTACTAGACAAGACAGATAAGTTGAGTGGAGAGGATTTTCTGGTGGGGGAGAAAAGTAACAATTTGGTTTTCTTGGGGTTTAAGATTAAGCATCTGTAAAAGAAAACACAAAGATCAATGCACGTTAGGTTCAAGCAAGGCACCCTTTATTACTTGCAGCAAGGAGACAAAGCATGTAGGTACAAGGTTTGTCTGATTTTCCATAGTGCAGCCTACAGTTTTTATACAGTTTTCTGCAAGTTCACAGAAATATGCTATTATTAGACTTGCTGCTGACATGGTCAGATAATTGCTGTCTTGCAAAAACATGTTTGAGAAAAACAACCTGGCCTTGGGCTTGTTTCAGCTTTCTTTAGTTTCTCACAATTCTTTCTCTAGTTCTGATATGATACATTCAAAGTACAGTCATGACCTCAATACACATTCTGCTGACCATGGTGGATTTACAGACATCCATTGTTCTTTTTTCAGAGCTTCTAGCAGCTGCATATTTTCACACAGAATAAGCAGAATAAATGTATTAACTCCTTTTAACCCTTAATGCACTAAACCTGCATATTGCAGTTATATATTTCAATACACTAAGCCTACATATTGCATTGCAGTTATACATTTTCCTAACATTTCCCCCCTTTTATTACTTTATTCTACTTTCAAAACAAGCATAAACAGTTTTTCTTCCCTTAACCATTTCCCACTCAGGAGTTGCAGTTAGAGAGTCATTCAGTTCAAGCTTGTGAAAGTATTTCTTCAGTTTTTAATCAGTACCTCTAATTCAACATTCTGATATAAAGTCTTTGAAATTGAAGCGTCTATGAAATTTTCAACTAGTCCTTTTATACAGGGGATGCAGCAGCATCCACACACCATCAGTAAGGCTGCCCCTACACAGATGGCAATCAGAATATTCATCAAGATGCTGCCCCAGCCCCCGAACCATTTTTGGAAAAAGTCTGTCAATGGATTTGGTCCTGGTTTGGTCATAAATGACACTTGCTGATTTATTTTGAGATGGCTGTCTATTTCATGTTTGTTGTCAGAAATAAACGAACAGCATTCCTCCTGGATTAAAGCGCACAAACCTCCTTTCACCGCTAGGGTGAAGTTGAGAGCCATGCGATTTTGAAGCACCACTGTCCTCATAGCTGTGAGTTCATCAGTCACCAATTCTAGGGTGGAAAAAGTTGCATTACACATTGTTTCAAGAAGTTTGGATAGTTTTCTCAGCTCCCAGATCGATTTCACTGCTCCGTATGCTGGTATTATGCCCGCCCAAGATATGACGTCATCACCCAGATCCATGTGCGACAGTCCTTTGTCATTCACATGGGCTAAATCATGGTGATATATCCAGGATGCATCAACTTGTCCCACTGGATTAGCGGGTTTCTTGATTTCTCGAACATTTTATATTTTCCCCTGGGGTAGTGTCGATACATGTCATATTGCTGCAATCAGATATGCCAGAAAACAGCTTCCAAACCACAAGTAAATCCACAAACGACTACTAGAAAAACTTTTAAATTGACGAACCTGGTCACAATAAGAGCAACGCTCTTAATTATTTTAAATTGATTGGATACTTCATTTGTGGTGTTCTTATAAATACAGATGTTTAATGGTTTTAAACTTTTGTCTGATGAAGGCAGGTTATGTTACTTGCCGAAAGCGTATATGTGTTTTAAACGCTCACTTTTATTTTTGCTATAATAAACTGCAAAGTTGTTTTTAAGAGGCGTTGCTCTTATTGTGACCAGGTTTGTCAATTTAAAAGTTTTTCTAGAAAACAGCTTCCAGACCAATTGCCTGGTAGCCATTTATATGCTCTATCACCACAAATGAAGTAGCAGTCAGGAATTGCAACTGAGATGTTGCTGAATTTATAGTTGCCGGGCTTTTGTTGGGTCATAGCCCAGAACATTTTGCTATACACAATTTGATTTTCATCAACCGTTTTCTTTCTTTCAGTGGAGGCATTGCTATTGCCAACTTGCAATTGTTGGCCCTCGTTTATCGTGGTACAGGAATTTCCAGTACAGTAATGTATCACTGTCATGTTACAGGTGCTATTTCCAACCTCTGTTTTTCGTAGTTTTGAAAGCACACTGTTCCTCTTTTTGCCTTGGGTAAGAATAGGGTCACTTTTTTAATTGATGTCACATTCACTGCATCCTTCAGCAGTGCTTGCCAGGTTTGGTTCATATTTAAGGGAATCTGTATTAAGGGTATTCCTCCATGTGCAGTAGGAATAGCTGCACAGACCCAGCAATTGGTGATATTGAGGGTGTCTGCATAAGCGTGCTTAATAGCCTGATAAGTATTGAAATTTGGGTGCCACTTTGCACGTTTACTTCATTCTACTGGTGTGGCAGAGAAGAAAAATGGCCACAATAAAAAGATTATTGCCACCAGTACAGTTAACAGGATGGTCATGCAATATTTCTGCGGGAATGATTGCTCTGCATTCCTGTTTTCTCTGGTTCCTCCAAACAGATGTATTTGGATCTTTCTCGCTTCCGTCATCTTCGCCTAGGACACGTGATCTTACTCTCTGCCCTATAGGACCTTAGCACCGGTGATTGCTTCACTGGGTTTGAGACAGATCAGTTCCTATTGATCTGATCCCCCTTTGTAGCCAGACTTTTGTGCTAAAGGTCCCGATGGAGAGGTAAGGTCTTTGTCCAGCTCGAAGTTCTTCACCAACTTGCGGTGCGTCAGATGTATCCACGAAGCTCGCTCTGCTATTTTGACTGCAGTAGGTGTTGAAAGAAGCACCTGGTAGAGACCATCTCATTTTGGCGATGCCCAGTTCTTTCGCTTCATGATTTTAATCCACACCCAGTCTCCTGGCGTCACTGCCACTTCCGATGTTTCGGTTTGTTTTTGACCTGAAACAGAATTAAACTGCAACAGATGTTTAGAACTCAACAACTTTTTCATATATTCAGCTGACATAAAATCAGCTTCCTGGTCTGATGACATGAGAGGTTTCCACTGGGGTGTATAATAAGCCCTCCCATACAGCTTCTCGAAAGGAGTCACTCCTTTTGCTGTAGGGATGGTTCTCATGTTCAACAGTGCCAGGGGTAAACAGTACAGCCAGGTTTTCCCTGTCTCAGCTATCAATTTCCTCAGTTTGCTTTACAGTATACCATTATGTCTTTCAACCAGCCTTGCAGACTGCGGACGATATGCACAATGATTTTTTTAAAGAAATACCAAAAAACTTACTCAGCTGTTGTATGGTTTGATTTACAAAGTGCGTACCATTGTCACTATAGATTCTCTCGGGAATGCCGAACCTAGGAATAATTTCCTTAACAAGTACTTTTGCCACTGTAGCTGCATCTGGGTTTTTGGTTGTAAAGGCTTCCACCCATCTGGAAAACATATCAGTAATGACAAGGCAATACTTCTTATTCTCACATTTGTTCAATTCTATGAAATCCATACAGATAGTGTGAAACGGATATGGTGGTGTGGGAAAACTTCCTTGCTCGGGCTTTATCGCCCCCTGTGCATGGTGTTTGTTACAAATCTGACACATTAAACAAAATTTTTTAAAATAGTTTGTAAATCCGTACGTTGTGAACACCTGGTTTACCAACTGTATCATCCCCCCTTTTGAGACATGGCACTGCCCATGGCTCAACAATGCCACATAGCGGAACAAATTAGAGGGTAGTATTGATTTCCCTTCCTTAGAGATGTACAACCCCTTTTCGAGGATTGCTCCTCGTTTTATCCATTACTGTTTTTCAGATTGCGTAGTGAGTGTCTGCATTGTTTTTAACATATCCAGATTCAGAATTTCAGAGGGTTGTAATTCCTCGTTTAAAAGAAATACTTCTGTAGCTACTTGTTTTGCAGCTGTATCAGCCCTTGCATTACCTTTTGAAATCCTATATTGTTGCTTGGTGTGAGCTGCACATTTGCAAATGGCCACCTTCTGAGGTAACTGAATAGATTCTAAAAGATCTAAAATAAACTGCGCATGATTTATAGGTTTGCCAGTAGATGTTATCATTCCCCGGTTTTTCCACTGTTGTGCAAACACATGTACAGTGGAAAAAGTGTACTGGCTATCAGTAAAAATGTTTACACATTTACCCCTTGCTAAGGTTCATGCCCGTGTCAGGGCAATCGATTCTGCTGCCTGTGCAGATAAATTGTATGCTAAGGATTTTGCTTCTACAACCTCAGTATCAGAGACTACTGCATATCATACTAGGTTATGTCCTGCAGGACCCCTTTTGCATGAGCCATCCACGTAGTATGTCACCTTGGCATCCTCCAAGGGGGCATCTGTGAGATCTTTTCTAGGTAATGTCTTTTGCTCGATTACCTGCAGGCAACGATGCGGTGTGCTGTCTGCAGGGGTCGGGAGCAGAGTAGAAGGGTTCAAAGTCGTGCATCGTTCAATTGTCATATGAGGTTGGCTCAATAATATAGTCATGCAGGAGAGATGCCTAGCAGGGGAAAGATATGCCACCTTTTCTTGTAGCAAAATAATCGCGACTGCGTGGGGTACCCTCAGAGTGAGGGGGTGGAACAAGACTACTAAGGCCGAAGCTTGCACTGCCATCGCTGCTGCAAATACTGCCTGCACACAGTGGAGTAAGGACCATGCCACTGGGTCTAATTGTGATGAATAGTAAGCAATGGGGTGTTGGTTATCCCCATATTGTTGTGTTAGTACTGATGTCATATAACCCTGCTTGCAATCTACAGTCTGAAAAAATCGTTTATGATAATTTGGTAATCCCAGAACTAGAGAGGACGCTATTAATTGTTTCAGTTTACAAAAGGCAGATTCTGCCTCTGATGTCCGTTGTAACAACTCCTGCACTGCCATAGGCTTCTTATATATAAGATCAGTTAGGGGTGCAGTTTTCAATGCATAGTTTGGAATCCAGCTTCGACAGAAATTAATCGTTCCCAAGAAGGACATCATTTCCTTCTTAGTGGTGGGTTTTGGTGCCTGCAAGATTGCAACTTTTCTGTCTTCATCTAGAGTTCTACCTTCCTTGGATATCACATATCCTAGGTACTTAACCTGTTTTCTCCAGAGCTGCAGCTTATCTTTGTTTACTTTATGTCCCTCAGTGGCTAAAAATCATAGAAGTGCTACGGTATCTTCCCTACAATCCTGCAGGGTGGGGGCCGCCAACAAAATGCCATCAACATAAAGTAAGACCTGACTACCCTTTGGTGGATTAAACCTTGCCAAGTTACTTGACATTTCTTGTGAGAATATCGTAGGGCTCTCACAATATCCCTGTGGTAGTCGCGTATATGTGTATCTTTTTCCCTGAAATGTAAATGCAAACCAATACTGGCTATCTGGGTGTATCATTATTGAAAAGAATGCGTTATTAATATCTACCACAGAAAAATATTTTTGTTGAGGTTTTAAGTTATTTAACAGAGTGTGTGGATCTGGCACTATAGGCACCCTTGGTACTACTGCGTCATTCACAGCTTGCAAATCCTAGACCATACGCCATTCTCCATTGGCTTTTTTAACTGGAAATAGAGCTGTATTACACGGAGAATCAGGAGATTCCACTAGCACCCCTCCCTTAAGTAATGCTGCTATAATAGGTTTTATCCCTGCCTCTGCATCTTTCCTTAAGGGGTATTGTCTTTTCTGTGGTCTAAATGCTGATTTCGGTGCGATATTAACTGGCCCTGCCGTACGGATAAGTCCTACATCTGATTTCCCTGTTGAACAGAGAGTCTCTGGTATATCTCGCAAGGTGTTTTCTTCCTCCTTCAGTAGGAGCGTCCATCAGCTGTCTTCGAGAGAATGCAGGTGCACAGCTGGGTTGGTCTGTGTCACCCAATTCAGTTTCTGTACTTGTATTCCCTGTCCTGACAGTTCCAGTTCTGTTTGTTTCTCCCTCTTGTGGCTTTCTCCCCTAGGTCTGCCCACTGTATATTTTTATTCTTGGTCAAGCTAACATGTGGTAATCAATTAGATTTATAAAGTGTTAAAAATTCCTGGGGCAGCGAACAGCTGACTACACTATTCCCTTCTGTGTCCCAGTACAGGTTACGCAGTACCAATCTATTTGTACGATTCTTAAATAATCTTTCTCCATATTCCTTATTGGGTCCTGGTGTATTACAAAAATATAGGGTACAATGTAACAGGTGTTGTTTATCAATGTTGAGGGAGGGAAACTTACTGATGGCTACGTTCATCAGCTCCCTGGTCACAGTCCCTGGACCAGTTGTGACAAAGTCCTGACTATACCAATAAAATATTTCACCCGCCGATTGCACCGTAAAGGTGTCAGTTTGTTGCTGTGCTTCCATTCCCTGCATGGTTGGGACTACTGCTATGCCAAATAACTGCATGAGATCCCTGCCCAAGAGATTCACTGGGCACTTTGCAGAAACTACAATCTTACTTTTCTGTGTCAATCCCGAAACAGGATCAGTTATTGTAATATTGCAGGAGAGGGGCTCCCGATGTAGTTGCCCATTAGCTGCTTTGACTAATATGTAGTCGGATGATTCTGAGTTTTCTGGCAATTTGGAGGGGTGTATCAGGGTTCGTGATGTCCCTGAGTCACAAAAATTTGACTTCCCTGCCTTCCACTGAAAGTATAACTTCTGGTTTAGTATCTGCTAAGTAGAGCTCCAAGCTCAATAAAGCCAAGTCTAGTACTTCATCTTCTACTTCACCGTCATCAATTCCCTGTACTTCCTCTATTTCCCTTTTCACATTCTCATTTGTCCTTTCTGCACTAGCCCCTTCTAATGATTCCTGACTATCATATAGTCAGTCTTCACCTTCCTTGTCTTCCGTTGTTGCTTTCTTATTTTTCCTGCAATCCCTTGCCAAATGTCTCTTTTTACCACATTTGAAACATTCACCCCTTTTTTTATGTCCTTTAAAGTCTTCTGATCATTGATCAGACTGCCTACCTCCCTGTGCATTTTTCCTGCCCTTCTACATAAACTTCTGCTCCGTCCTCTACAGAAAATACTTGAGCCTTCTTTTTCTTTTTGCTATTGAAATGCCTTTCAGCATGCCTAGCATATTCGAGTAGTGATTGTAGCCTGCTAGTTCAATGATCAACCATATGTTTTGTAATAAAACTGCTTATAGGTGCATTACTAACTTTTAAAAATGCATTTTTCAACTGCTGCTCATATGGGGAATCTTGTTTTTGGTCTTCAGGGACCTGCATCCCACAGTGGTTATTAAAACATTCCAGCAGCCTAGCGAAATATCGGTCAACTGTCTCACCCTCCTGTTGGATGCATTGATTAATGCACGTCCAGTCTACCCTAGGTTTCCATTTTTCAGAGATGCGGTCTGTAAGTCCTTTTACTCTAGCATCTAAATCTGCACTGCTATGAGGAAGGGGTTTTTGTTCAGCATCACGAGGATTCCAATTGCCACAAATCATGTACCAATCTGGCCCTACAATTTGTCAAACTACCCTTTCTATTTCTTCCCCGTTTAAATGATAACTTAGCCTCATTCCTTGTAAATCGTCTGAAAATTTTCTAAAATTAATTTTCGGATGGAGAATCCCTTCTGTAGCTTTCCAGATATCTTCCGGAGTCCAGGGTCTATATACTAAGATGGTTGGATCCTGATTATCCTGCCCTGCCTGAGGGTTCGGTACTTCTATGAGTGGACATATTTCCTCTTCTTCTTCTTCTGCAGGTTGTGTGTCTTTAGATTTCTGTCATGACTCTCGATTACCTGCTTTTGTTCAGGACCTAGTTTCAATGGGATCCCTTATTTTAGCTAGTTTCAGTTTTATAGTGTCCATATCCTCAGTGACCACAGGATATAGTGGGGGTGGATCAACCTGTCTACTCGCTCTATATTCTGGTAAGGGATGGGGAGGCAGAGGTGCTGATGCTATTACTAGGTTGTTATCCTCCTTATCTAAAAACATTGTCTTTGAATCCTTGTTCTTTTGGTCCCTACGGTTTACTTCCTCCAGCCACCTGTGTGCCTGGAGAATTCCTAACTGTCGTTGCTTTTTTACCTGACCTTTAGAATCAGTTTTAAGTTGTTTAATAAGTTTGATGAGTGAGGATTTTTTCTAATTTTCCGTCAAATTCATATTTAATAACCCATTTTGAAAAGTATCTAACGTTGTCTGCGCGCTGTGACTGCATATATTTTGCATCTTCTGTTAACAGTGGGTCTCGGGGTGTTTCTGTACAGTTATTACCCATTTTCCTTTACCTTTGATTGTTAAATAACTTCACCTTGATTCTTTAGTTTTAACGTGTACCACGGGTTTTTTTATAGTCTCTTCAGAATGACTGCCTAAAGTCTACATATTCTGTTTCTCCTGATCTATAAGACAGTACCTTTTTTATCCCTGACTGTAAGAAAAATACAATCTGACAAAAAACAGTACACATCTAGTTCCTGATCCTGAAACAAAAAAAAAAGTAGATTCATCTTACCTGAGTCCACGTGATTGATTGCCAATTCGCGGAAAACCTATCCTTCAATCACAGATCAGAAAGTGGCTGGCCTCTTTTGACGACAATTCAGTCGGAGGACTTTACATATAAGAAGAACCGATTTGGTTTCTTCCCCGTATGGTTTCAGCCACCTGGCCATCTGATCTGAGGTGAAGAGAGGGTTTCCGGTCCAAAGGACCAATCTGTTAAAGAAAACACAAAGATCAATGCACGTTAGGTTCAAGCAAGGCACCCTTTATTACTTGCAGCAAGGAGACAAAGCATGTAGGTACAAGGTTTGTCTGATTTTCCATAGTTCAGCCTACAGTTTTTATACAGTTTTCTGCAAGTTCACAGAAAGATGCTATTATTAGATTTGCTGCTGACATGGTCAGATAATTGCTGTCTTGTAAAAACATGTTTGAGAAAAACAACCTGGCCTTGGGCTTGTTTCAGCTTTCCTTAGTTTCTCACAATTCTTTGTCTAGTTCTGATATGATACATTCAAGGTACAGTCCTGGCCTCCATACACATTCTGTTGACCATGGTGGATTTACAGACATCCATTGTTCTTTTTTCAGAGCTTCTAGCAGCTGCATATTTTCACACAGAATAAGCAGAATAAATGTATTAACTCCTTTTAACCCTTAATGCACTAAATCTGCATATTGCAGTTATATATTTCAATACACTAAGCCTACATATTGCATTGCAGTTATACATTTTCCTAACAGCATCATTTTAGAAACCATTTTTCAACATTTTGAAAGGTCTGTTGGGTGATAGAGTACGGTTCAGAGGGGGATGAGGCAGAACAAATTAAAGTAGAATCATCAGCATATTGTATACAGGTAGCAGAGGAAATACTGGTATGTAGATCATTAATGAAAATAGAAAACAGAAGGGGGCCTAGTATTGAGCCTTGAGGGACTCCAAGGGTAATGGGTAGGAGGTTCGATAAGTTGTTTTGCCAGTGCACTGCCTGTTGTCTGTTATGAAGATATGACTTGAACCACTTTATCGCACCAGAGTCGAGAACAAAAGTTTTAAGTAAGTTTAACAGTGTATGGTGATTGACCATATCAAAGGCTTTGGATAGGTCAATAAAGAGAGCAGAGGTAAGTATATTATTGTTCTGGTTTTTGTTGATGCAGTCAGTAAAGGAAAGGAGGGCTGAAGTGGTGCTGTGGAAAGGCCTGAAGCCATGTTGACAGTCAACTAGTAGGTTGTGATTTAACAGGTGTTTAAGAAGTTGTTTTTGGATGCATTTCTCCATGATTTTAGCTAGGTGGGATAGTAAGGCTATGGGATGGTAGTTTGAGAGTTCTGTAGAGATCCCACCTTTATGCAGGGGAATGGTATGTGAAATTTTCCAGAGTGAAGGAATGTAGCCTTCAACAAAGGTTCTGTTAATCAGAATGGAAATGGGATAGACTAATGGACTGGCTGCAATTTTTAGATACTGAGCTGGTAGAAGGTCAGCAGAAGGAGAGAAGGTTTTAAGTTTCCGGAGAAGAGAACAGATAAGTGAAGTGGGTACAGGCTGCAGTTGAAAAGTGGGAATACAAGTGTTAGAGGAGGAGGACTGAGAGGAGATATTTGGGACTAGTTGGTTAGCTAGAGACTGGACTGTTTCAGAAAAGAAGGTATTGAAGGCATCAGCAGTTTGTTTTGGGTTGTTTTGGGAAGTGCCTAAGGGGCATGGGGTGTCATTGTAGCCAGGCTTTAAGAGGGTATTTTTACCTGCCCAGAACATTTGTGGATTTTGTTGGTTAGCTTGTTGTAAATGGCAGTAGTAGTTTATTTTGTCTATAAGTACAGCTTTTTTAGTGGAGTTTCTTATTTGTCTAAAGTTAAGTTGGTCAGAGGGATCTTTAGTGCTACGAAATTTGGTCCAGTGTTTATTTTCCAGGAGAATTTTAGCCTTGTATCTTTTGAGAGCCAAGGGGCAGGCTTTGCGTTAATTCTAATAGATCTTAAGGGAGCATGAGAGTCTAGGATAGAAAGGAACCTGAAGTTGAAGTAAGCTACAGCATCATCCAGTGGCAGTAGTTTAAGAGGAGACCAGTTTCAAGCATTTAGTTCTGTAAGGAAATTTTCAGGATTAAAGTTTTTATTTCATCTGACCATTTTGTATTTAGTTAGGTTAGGGGTAGTAGTTTTATGTCTAATTAGATAAGTAAGAGCGTGGTCACTTAAATCATTAGGTAGTGTCCCTACTGTATAGGTTTGGTAGTGACTATTTATCAGAATCCAGTCCAATATGCTTTCTTTGTTGTTAGTTTTGTTAGTTCTGGTTGGGGCTTGAATGGTTTGTGAAAAACCGTGAAGATTTAAGAGGGTGGGAGGGTCTACAGAGGTACAGGTTTTCCAGTCTATATTGACATCGCCTAGGACTATGGTTTCTTGCAGGAATTGAGTAGAAAGCCAGCTAAGGATCTCTTCTAGGGAACTGATATTATTTCCAGGGGGAAGGTAGGTGCAGATTATATAGATGAATTTGTGTGTATTAAGCTGCAGTTTAGAGATAAGGATTTCTGTATTACTTATAGAGGGAGGTTTTTCATGTTTGACAGTAATTTGCAAACCTGTTTTGTAAAGAATAGCTATCCCACCACCTTTTTTGGCTATACGATTTAGTCTGAAGATGTTCAACAAACCAAGAAAAGTAGTCAAACCACGAATGAAACAGCTACACGGGTCCCAGGCATTTCACTATAGTCGACCAGACCACAAGGAACGTTAAAAAGTAATAAAAAGTTTAATATTAAGTGTACAATTGCAGAAATCCACTTTTCGTTGAGTGGGACACACTCAACTTCTTCAGATGAAAAAGATAAAATGACAACCATTTCCAAATACAAATGCCTTATATGGATTTCAGGTGTAATCACATAAGTAACCTAGTAACATTGTAACCAGAAATCATTTAAAGGTGTATGTGATCATACTCACAAATTGTGAGGTACCAAAACATTATACCAAAATGTTATTTACATATATATGTAAAAAACGTTGTTTATATATATAAGAAAAAACGATGGCTTAGTTACTCATCCGGCAGTAACAAGAAATATGACCTTTACTGACTAAAACGTAAAATAACAGTTATTCTTACAAACTCATTTTAACTTACTCCCTCATGATGGTTCTCCCAAATTACGAACCATGATGAAAATTAATGTGTAGTGTGTAGTAAATACAAGGGTAAGGATAGCATCCATAAATGAAAAAACATCCATAAATGAAGAGACAGCCATAAATGGAGAAACATTCGTGATTGAGAAAACTACGAAAAGCCGAATATTTATGTTGTTAACACGAATGGTGTTTATCATGTGTATTAAATAAATGAACACGCTTCTTATACTGTAGGTCAATTCTAAACCCTACAGAATATAAACCATAAAAATCTAACATAGTATACATGGTTATCTATAGATCCTTTAAAGTGTATTATCATGTAGTATATTGTAAAGGAACAAAGGTGGAATGTACTAAAATGGCTAGCCTTAACAGATATTCTCACTATGATGGTGCAAATCTCTTTTAAATAATAATTGCAAAGTATTAGCAGTCACTATCTTACCAATTTTTTTAGTCGTAAAATACACATTATAGAACTCATATTGTTGATACCTGGAAATTGGCAAGCATTAACTCTCAATTGCCAAAGGAGTTCACATCTTTCTAGCCTTAATGACTCAGTGTAATGACTTAGTGCCTGGGACCCGTGTAGCTGTTTCTTTCGTGGTTTGACTACTTTTCTTGGTTTGTTGGTCTTGGTTCCTTGTTCAACATGGACCCTGAGGCACCATATAGTTTGACACCTGCACCAAGCCAAATTGAAGGCGGGGGGGAACCTAACGGTTTTAATTGAATTGTTAACTCAAAAAGTGGACAGCCTTTCCAAAAGGCTGGATGATACGGTTTCCTCACAAGGTGGTTCACAGCAAAAATGTACTAGTAATACACAATCAAATGCAGGTAAACTACCGCATTTAACGCCACCACCTTTAGGCAACTACTCTATGGTGGTGCAAGGCACTGGAATTCGTAGAAGCGTTATTGCTGATGAAGTTGGAGAGGGGCATTCTAATGGTGAACAACAACTTTTTACCAATCAACCGCCTCTTGTTACACGGAATTTGAATACGTGGCTGAATAGATCATTTGCTTTTAATGACACAGCCACGTGCAATATGTCGGATGCCACCCAGGAGGTAAGGACAGATATGGCTACTAAATTAAATGCATTTGATGAGAAACTGTGCAAATTAAGGAAAGTACAGCTCGAAATAGTGTACTTTCAAGAGTGTATTAAATTAAAAATTATACCTAAACGCCTCAGACTATGGCAGTATCCAACAGGTCTTGTTGAAGGATTTGATTTTCATAAGGCCTTAACTGATATGTTTGATAGACATGGTTTGGAATTTCTGCAAGTGTTATGCACTCACTACCAACAACCAGCTGATAAACTAACTCTTGAGACCCACGGTTTAGATTTGGACATAAGAAATGACTCTAACTTCTCCAGGTACCGCTTTGATTATGATCGTATTTATGACAGTATTGACCAGTACCTGTCGAAGATTAATTCTACTAAGATTAAGAAAATCAAACGAGACCTGAGGGACTATGAGGCAGGTATAGCCTATCCTAAGCTGCCAATTTCTCAAGGTAGTTTCTTAACTGACACGAATGGAAGTTCAACTACTAATGGAGTTACACAGATCAATGTAACCCATTCTATTACACCTCCTAACAGTAGCAACCAGGTAAAAGCGATCCATATAATGCATTTGTATTTGGAAATGGTTGTCATTTTATCTTTTTCATCTGTAGAAGTTGAGTGAGTCCCACTTGACGAAAAGTGGATTTCTACAATTGTACGCTTAATATTAATCTTTTTATTACGTTTTAATGTTCCTTGTGGTCTGGTCTACTATAGTGAAGTGCCTGGGACCCATGTAGCTGTTTCTTTTGTAGTCTGAAGATGTTGTAATCAGGAGGAGTAATCTCATTGTCTAGGGTTGCTGGTTTGAGCCAGGTTTCAGATAGGCAAAGGATGTTGAAAGCATGTATGTCTAGCAGTGCATGGAGGTGGGCAGTTTTATTATTAATGCTGCAGATGTTAAGGTGAGCTATAGAGGGAGAGTTAGGGAGTTTGGAGGGTAAGTGCAGGCAAGGGGGAGGGGGTCAGAGGGGTTTTAGAGTAGCATTGTTGTTAGGACCAGGGATGGGATGAGTGTCACCTGCTAGAAGGGAGAGAAGTAGTCTTTTTATTAGGTCAGAGGGTTTAGTGAGGAAGTGTATGGATTTTTTGTTAACCTGATTAGTGTAGGAAATGTGGAACTTTCTGTAAAACTTTGTAAGAAGGTAGCTTGGGAAGAAATTATGTTAGAGAATGGTTGGAATGTGTTTTGGGAAGGAGAGCTCATGTGTTGACTGAGGGAGTGTGGATCTTTAAGGCTAAGATGTTCATATGAGGTTAGGAGGTAGGGCAACAAAAGGAAAGGTAAAACTGAGAAAATGAGGATATGTTTAAAATAAGAAGAGGTTAGTAGAGGAGGCATAGTGATATGGAGGTATATGAAAGAAAAGTAGGGAAGTAAAAATGAAAATGCAGACAGGAAAATAAGAAGGAAGTTGTATATGTTGTATTGATGCAGGTGGATAGGTATTGGATGAACATGTGGGGAGGGGTAAAGTGTGATTGGAGTGGAATAGAGGTGGGAATGGTTAGGGAAGTATAAGTTTAGGAGAACTGGGGGCGGGTGGAAATTGGGTCAGGGTAGGGGAGCGGAGTGAGCCCGTAGGGCGAACAGAACGGGTAGGGACAAGTAAGTGAAGAAATGTCAGCAAAACCAATCTGTGAGTAGCTGACTACTGAGGTACTTTCAGTTGATACGGGTAAGTAAGAAGGGTAAGAAACAGTGGTAGTGATAGTAAAGGATACCTGAGTGCAAGTATGTAGTAAAGTATTTGAGTGTGAAATACAGGGCTGGAAAGAAGCCCTAAGACTTGGCAGTAGAAAGTTCCTTAGGCTTCCTTGTTAGTTTAGGGTAAGATCACTATTTCAGTTTCAGTTCAATTCTGGGGAGAACAGATAGGTGTGCTAGGAACTAGCCTAGTGTAGGGTGCCATCTAGTGGGCAGAAAAATATTACAGCCAAAAACTAGAGAACAGGGATGGATGGGAAAAGGTTTGAAACGGCTTTATAAGCAGTTACTGGAGATAGTGCAAGGATAGGAAAGAGTATAACTATTAAGGGGTAGAGGGAGGGAATGGCTGATGGGTATCCTGGCTTGGTAGCATGCTTGAAAGCATGCACAGGTTTCAAGGCAAGTATTGCCAGTGGGGACATACCACATGGTCACCTAGTGGGGGATGCTGGATACGCACTGGAGCCATGGCTGATGACACCCATCAGAAATGCACACATACCCGAACAAGAACTCCATAATGAGGCACACTCACAAACACGGATCATAATAGAGCATGTGTTTGGGATGCACAAGTCATGGTTCCGGTGTCTGGACACATCCGGTAGAGCCTTGCAGTACTTACCAACTACATGTACCTAAATTGTCCTTGTATGTGCCATGCTACACAATATGATCCTGTGGAAACAGCTGTAGCAGGAACAGCATATGGCAGGGCCACACAGCCCCCCACCAGTGCCAAGGCCTGCACAGGCACAGAGTGACTCAGAGGAGGAACAATCTGAGCCTGCACTAGTAAGCAGAATGAGGCGTGCCCAGTATGCCCTGCCCTTGGCAAAGAGGCAATGCATAGCACATGCACTGACACAATAGGGACCCAGGGAATGACACCTCTCTCCGACTCGCACATACAGTAGAAGGAATGCATGACACTATTTTTATTTTTTATTTTATTTTACATTTGTTGACCGGGATAGTCCGACTGGATGCATGTCCATTTTCAGCGGAGGTCCGGGGAGAAAAGCTCCAAGGTAAGCAGATACAGCATTACTGTTAGAAAAATGTGTATTTAAATATATGTGAAATGCTAGTTTAAAAGCAAGGTAGTTTATAATGCATTTTATTCTATTAATCATATAACAGAAGGGATAAAATTCATGTGTAAATGCAAGTAGCTTCTGAAACTGCAGTGTGCTTTGACCCCTGACCCTGGCAGCTGCCAGCTCAGCAAGCTTAATGTTATGCTTTTCATAAGTGATTATCTGCTGGGTCAGGAAATTAAAATGTGTAAATCTTCCGCTCCTTCCTGATAAGATAACGTGTCCTTGTAAATAATTAAATCTTCCTTTCCTTATGTAGTAACTTGTCCCTGCAAGATAACAACACAGCTGGTGGGAAAGTGAAACAGTGAACAAAGAGGTGAATTTAAAGTCTGAATCTGCTATTATATTCAAACTGATATGAGACCTTTAAGAAGTAACTTTACAGAAAGACATTATGACTGGCCAGCTGGATAGCAAGGCCGTATTGTATCTAAAGGAAACGTTTTTTTAAATGTACTGCATCAGCATTATTAGATGAATAGAATACTGTTAGTAAAAGTGATGTAGATGCCTTGTGACTAACCACATCAGTAAGGTGGGCATAACTTGAATGTAAACACTATAAAATATTCTGTACTTCCTGCATCATGTCAGACAAAATTCTGTACTTGTATGGTTTTTTGCCTCCTGGTGTACACTAGTAAACTTTTGAATCTGAACCTCCTGTGTATTGAATTCTGATTTTTTATTTAACAGTTTGGTCCTTTCGAGACGGAATCCCTTGGTAAGCTGCAGATCAGAGTGTATCGGTGGTCGAATACTGCGCAGGAGAAGTTACCAAAATGGTTCTTCTTGAGTGAAAAGACCGACTGAATTGTCGTGTGTAAAGAGGCTGGCCACTTTCTGATCTGTGGCCGAAGAGCGGAATTTGACCATTTTCAAGACCAGGAGGCTCAGGTTGGAAGAATTTGCCTTTTTTCTGTTTTAGATCAGGGACTAGGTTACAGTATATTGTTGTCAAGATTTGTTTTTGCAGATCAGGGACAAAAGGAAGCACTGTATATTTTGTCATAGATCGGGGTAACAGAATAAGGTAAACAGTTATTCTAGATAAACTGTAAACAGGAACTAAGAATTTGACATCACGTGATAAAAAAAAGGGTTACGTAACATTTTCTTTGACATGGGTAATCAGTGCACTAAAACCTCGCGAGATCCGCCCCTAACCGAAGACGCAAAATACATGCAATTACAGTGTGCTGATAATGTTAGGTATTATACGAAATGGGTTAACAAATATGAATTTGATGGTAATCTAGATAAACTTACACTAGTTAAACTCCTTAAACAGCTTAAATCTGATGCAGGAGGTCAGGCAAAAAAGCAACGCCATCTAGGCATACCTCAAGCACACAGGTGGATTGAGGAAGCAAATCGTAGGGAACAGAAGCTTAAAAATTCAAAAACATTATTTTTAGACAAAGAGGATAATAACTTGGTAATAGCTACAGCTCCTCCTCCTCCTCCCTTACCCCCTTGCTTACCCTTTTCAGGATATGAAGCGAGTGGACAGGCTGGTCCGCCTCCGCGTTATCCTGAAGTTTCACTAAGACCACAACCATTTGTTAGAGATCCTATTGAGACTAGGTCTCAAACACGTAAAACACATAGGGACACAGAATCATACCAGATAGAGAGGAATCTACAGGATGAGAGTGAGGAAGAAATATGCCCACTTATAGAAGTTCCAAATCCTCAGGCAGGACAGGAAGGGCAGGATCCAACACTCTTAGCATACAGACCATGGACACCAGAAGATATCCGGAAGGCTACTGAGGGAATCCCCCATCCGAAAGTTAATTTTATGAAATTTTTAGAAGATTTACAAGGCATGAGGTTAAGTTACCACTTGAATGGGGAAGAAGTAGAAAAAGTAGTAAGACAAATTATAGATCCAGATTGGCACATGATTTGTGGCACCTGGAATCCTCGTAATGCAGAACTTAGGCCACTCCCACATAGTTACGCAGAGTTAGACAACAGAGTGAAAGGTCTGAGAGACAGAATCTCTGAGAAATGGAAACCTAGAGTGGACTGGACTTGCATTAATCAATGCATACAACAGGAAAATGAGACAATAGATGGATACTATGCTAGATTATTAGAATGTTTTAATAATCATAGCGGTATGTCGATTCCTGAGAACCAAACGAATGATTCCCCATATGAACAACAATTAAAAAATGCATTTTTGAAAGGTTGCATTCCACCTATTAGTAGCTTCATTACGAAGCATATGATAGATCATCGAACAGGGAGGCTACAAGCCTTACTTGAATATGCTAGACATGCTGAGAGACATTTTAATAGTAAAAAGAAAAAGAAGGCACAAGTCTTCACTGCTGAAGACGGAGCTGAAGTATTTGTATTACAGTCAGGTAAAAAGGGCAAGAAGAATGCCCAGGGAAACAAACAGTCTGACAAATGATCAGAAGATGTTGAAGAGAGGAAAAAGAGAGGTGAATGCTTCAAATGTGGGAAAAAAGGGCATCTAGCAAGGGATTGTAGGCAAAACAAGAAGGTAATTACAGAAGATAAAGGGGATGAGGAATGACCATATGATAGCGAGGATACATCATATGAAAGTCAGGAATCACCAGTAACAGGTAGAATAGAAAAGACAAATGCCAATGTAGTAGAAGGAGTACAGGAAGTACAAATTGACTTAGACGAAAATGGAAATGAAATTTTAGATTTAGCATTGTTGAGCCTGGAGCTCTACCTAGCAGATACAAAACCAGAAGTGACACTTCTGGTGGAGGGAAGGGAAGTCAAATTCCTGTGTGACTCAGGAGCGTCACAGACTTTGATACACCCCTCCAAGTTACCAGAACATTCCGAATCACCTGATTATATATTAGTAAAAGCAGCAAACGGACAGCTATACAGGGAGCCACTCTCCCATGATATAGCAATAACTGACCCTGTTTCAGGTAGGACCCAGAGAAGTAAAATAGTTGTTTCTGCAAAGTGTCCAGTAAACCTATTGGTCAGGGACCTTATGCAGATATTTGGCATAGCAGTAGTTCCAACTGTACAAGGTATGGAGGCACAGAGGCAAATGGATACCTTTGTAGTGCCATCGGAGAGTGAAACCTTTTATTGGTACAGCCAGGACCTAGTCATGACTGGTCCAGGGGCAGTGACCGAGGAGCTGATGAACGTAGCCATCAGTAAAGCCCCCTCCCTTGACACTGATCAACAGCATTTGTTACACTGTACTCTATATTACTGTACCCCACCAGGACCTGATAGAGAGTATGAGCAAGAACTGTTTAGAAATCGTGCAACTAGATTGGTTTTGCATACTTTGTACTGGGATACTGAGGGGAACACTGTAGTTAGCTGTTCATTACCTCAAGAATTCCTTGCATTGTATAGATCAAATCGGTTGCCACATGTCAGCCTGACAAAAAATAAAAGTGTTAAATGGGCAGACTTAGGAGAAAAAGTAACAAGATGGGAGAAACAGACTGATTTAGAACTGTCAGAACAAGAGATACAAAAACAAAACCGAATTGGTTGACACAGACACATCCAGCTGTACACTTGCAATCTAGCAAGGACAGCTGATTAGCATTTTTATTAGAAGAAGAAGAAAAGGCCTTGTGTGAAATTCCAACAACTCTGTGGTCAACAGGCAAGTCAGATGTAGGACTTATTTGAACAGCAGGACCAGTTACAATTACCCCAAAGTCAGCTTTTAGACCAAAGAAAAGACAATACCCTTTGAGAAAGGATGCAGAAATAGGAATTTAGCCTATAATAGCAGCATTACTCAAAGAAGGAGTACTGGTAGAATCTCCTGATTCACCATGTAATACACCCCTATTTCCTGTTAAAAAAGCAAATGGGGAATGGCGGATGGTACAAGCTGTAAATAATGCAGTAATACCTAGAGCACCTATGGTGCCAGACCCACATACCTTGTTAAATGATTTAGAACCGTAACAGAAGTATTTCTCTGTGGTAGATATTAGCAATGCTTTCTTTTCAATACCTATACATCCTGATAGTCAATATTGGTTTGCATTTACATTTCAGGGTAAAAGGTATACATATACTCGACTACCACAGGGATATTGTGAGAGCCCAACAATTTTTGCACAAGAAATGGCTAGCAACCTGGCAGGATTTACCCCACTGGGAGGTAGTCAAATTCTACTTTATGTAGATGACATCTTGCTAGCAGCCCCCACCCAGTAGCAGTGCAGGGAGGATACTGTAGCATTATTGAATTTTTTAGCAATACAAGGACACAAAGTAAACAAAAGTAAGTTACAACTTTGGAGAAAACAAGTTAGATACTTGGGATATGTAATATCCAATGAAGATAGAATACTAGATGAGGAAAGAAAAACAGCAATTTTGCAAGCACCCAGACCAACAACCAAGAAAGAAATTATGTCTTTCTTAGGTACAACTAATTTTTGTCGGAGCTGGATACCAAATTATGCTTTGGAATCTGCTCCACTGACTGATTTGATATATAAGACACCAATGGCAGCACAAGATATTTTACAATGGACAACAGAAGCAGAAACGGCTTTCTGCAGGTTGAAGCAGTTGATAGCTTCTTCATTAGTTTTAGGACTTCCAAATTATCACAAATGTTTTTTTCAGACCGTAGATTATAAGCAAGGGTACATGATGTCAGTATTGATGCAACAACATGGGGACAAGCAATGCCCCATAGCTTACTGTTCATCACAGTTAGACCCAGTGGTGCGATCTTTGCCTCACTGTGTACAAGCAGTAGTTGCAGCCGCAATGGCAGTACAGGCTTCGGCCTCAGTGGTGTTATTTCACCCTCTCACACTGAGAGTGCCTCATGCAGTTGCAATAATTTTACTACAAGAGAAAATGGCATACCTTTCTCCTGCTAGACATCTTTCATGTATGACTATACTGCTGAGCCAACCTCATATGACAATTGAATGATGTACGACATTGAATCCATCAACATTACTTCCAACTCCTGCGAAGGTCACACCACACAGCTGCCTGCAGGAAATTGAACAGTTAGCTTTACCTAGACAAGATCTTACAGATATGCCCTTGGATAATGCCGAGGTGACATATTACGTGGACGGCTCATGCAGAAGGGGTCCTACAGGGAAGAATCTGGTGGGATATGCAGTAGTTACAGACACTGACATTTTAGAAGCTCAATCCTTACCACACAACTTATCTGCACAAGCAGCAGAGTTGATAGCTTTGACGAGAGCATGTACTTTAGCAAAAAACAAGTGTGTAAACATATATACTGACAGTCAGTATGCTTTTTCTACAGTACATGTATTTGCACAACAATGGAAAAATAGAGGAATGATTACATCCAGTGGAAAACCTATTAATCATGCACAATTTATTTTGGAGCTATTAGAATCTATTCAGTTACCTACCAAAGTAGCTATTTGTAAATGTGTAGCTCATACAAAACAACAGGATAAGATTTCAAAAGGTAATGCACGAGCTGATGCAGCTGCAAAGCAAGCAGCCTCAGACTCGGAAACTTTACTTTTAAATGAGGAATTACAACCCTCTGAGATTTTAGATTTAGACATGTTAAAAACAATGCAGATGCTTACTACAAAAGCAGAAAAACAAAAATGGGTAAAACGAGGTGCAATTCTTGAGAATGGACTGTACATTTCCAAAGAAAGAAAAACGATATTTCCGTCTAATTTATTTAGATATGCAGCTTTGTTGAGCCATCGGCAGAGCCATGTCTCAACAGGGGGGATGGTACAGTTAGTAAATCGAATATTCCAAACATACGGATACATAAACTACACAAAAAAATGTTGTGCAGCTTGTCATACTTGTAACAAGCACCATGCACAAGGAGCATTTAAAACCAAGCAAGGAAGTTTTCCTATACCATCATACCCGTTCCATACTATTTGTATGGATTTCATAGAAATGAATAAATGTGAAGGGAAGAAGTTTTGTTTAGTTATTGTAGACATGTTTTCTAAATGGGTAGAAGCTTTTCCAACCAAAAACCCGGATGCAGCAACAGTGGCAAAAGCCCTGATAAAAGAAGTAATCCCTAGATTTGGCATTACGGAGAGGATTTATAGTGACAATGGCACACATTTTGTGAATCAGATGATTCACCAGCTTGGGAGATTTTTTGGTATCTCCTTAAAGAACCATTGTGCCTACCACCCACAGTCAGCAGGACTGGTGGAAAGGTACAATGGTACCCTAAAAAGTAAAGTTAGGAAGCTAGTAGAGGAGACCCAAAAGAATTGGATATACTGTCTGCCTTTAGCACTGCTGAGTATTAGAATGGTTCCAAATGTAAAGGGTTTGACTCCCTTTGAAATGGTTTTTGGGAGAGCATATTATGTGCCTCAGTGGAAAGCTCTCATGCCTGCAGAGCAAGAGGCTGACAGTTCGTTAGCAGAATATATGAAGAAATTGTTAAGGAATAAATCTGTTTTGCAGTTTAACTCTTTTTCAGATAAGGAACAGACCAGACAGGTGGAAGCAGTCTTGGCCCCAGGGTCGTGGGTCTGGCTGAAAGTGACAAAAAGGAAAAACTGGGTGAGTCCAAAGTGGGAAGATCCATACCAGGTTTTGTTGGCAACACCTACTGCAGTTAGAGTGGCTGAGAGGACGTCCTGGGTTCATTTGACGCATTGTAAACCGGTAAAGAACTTTCAACTTGATAAAAACTTTGAGACTGATACACAACCAGACCGAGATGGCCAAAAGCAAAGCGAATAGAAGTTTAGATCAACCCCAGAGATGTTGCATAATCATTTTGTTGTGTGTACATTTATTAACTGTAATCGTGACAATTTTTCTCTTGCTGTGGTTCATCCTACACACAACCACACAAGTGAAAGTGGGAAGGCGTGATGAAACGTCTATAGACTGGCATCCAAATTTTAACACATACCTGGCCATGAAACGTGTGTATGCAGAGACTATGAACATTTCAAATTGCTGGGTTTGTACAGCTATACCAACAGCATATGGAGGACTGATAATGTCCGCTGTCCCTTTGGGGATAAATGAGACTTGGGAGAATTTACTTTTCGACACAGGAACTGTGAGATCACAGGACAAAATAGCTTTATTTTTACCTGTCACACAAAAAGGAGTTGTATGTTTCCACAAAAACGACACCCTCCAGGTGGGCTGGAGCAATTGTAATATAACCATATCTTACCGATGTTATATTAAGAATGGTAATGGCAATACTTTTTGCAATACTAATTATGACTCGTACTTAAACTCATTGAAAACATCTATGAGTGACATTCAAAAAAGCCCTGTTTTGTTTAAACAATTGTCAGTTATAGATCAGAAAATGTTTCATGCAGGGCTGATGCGTATTAGTACTAAAGTAGAAAACTGTTATTTTATTTGTGGGAAAAAGGCATATAAATGGTTACCTGAGAATTGGTCCGGCAGTTGTTTTTTGGGTTATCTGGTTCCAGCAATAAGACATACTGCAGAATTACCTTTGGGTAAGATACGAAACGTAAGGGAAATAGCCCGAAAATCTGAAGGTCCAGTTAAGAAATCTGTGAATCCAGTTGGAAAGATCAAAGCTGGTTGGAAAGACCATAATTCAGTAAAAGACAAAAGTGAATTGACTCATATGGACTTGGGTGACAGTGTTATATCCTGGGCAGGAATACTTCCAGCCTATGGAGCAGTCAAATCGATCTGGGAGCTGAGGAAGTTGTTGAAACTTCTCGAAGTAATGAGTAATACAACTTTTTCCGCCCTAGAATTGGTGACTGATGAACTGAATGCAATGAGAACTGTTGTGCTACAAAATCAGATGGCTCTTGACTTCACCCTAGCGACGAGAGGTGGTACGTGCACGCTTATCAAAGAAGAATGCTGTGCTTTCATCCCTGACAATCGCCATGAGATAAATAATAACCTAGAGGTAATTCAGCAAGTATCAGCCATGACTGAACCAGGCCCAAACCCACTGACGGACTTCTTCCAGAATCTGTTAGGGGGGTGGGGTTCCATCCTAATGAACATTCTAATTGCTATTTGTGTGGGTATACTCCTAATAGGAGCATGTGTTTGCTGTGGAATTCCCTGCATGAAAAGATTAATCAAAGATTTTGTTGATGTATCTGTTACTGAAACTTTCTTCCAAGATATTGAAATTGAAAGATTGATTTCAGATGACGCTTTTTCTGAAGTATAGATTAAATGACTCACCTAGCTGAAAATCCTGAGTGGGAAAGGCTAGGAGATGAAATGACACTATGCATACTTCAAAATAGAATAAAAAGTATTAATAGGGGGAAAATGTTAGAAAAATATGTATTTAAATATATGTGAAATGCTAGTTTAAAAGCAAGGTAGTTTATAATGCATTTTATTCTATTAATCATATAACAGAAGGGATAAAATTCATGTGTAAATGCAAGTAGCTTCTGAAACTGCAGTGTGCTTTGACTCCTGACCCTGGCAGCTGCCATCTCAGCAAGCTTAATGTTATGCTTTTCATAAGTGATTATCTGCTGGGTCAGGAAATTAAAATGTGTAAATCTTCCGCTCCTTCCTGATAAGATAACGAGTCCTTGTAAATAATTAAATCTTCCTTTCCTGATGTAGTAACTTGTCCCTGCAAGATAAAAACACAGCTGGTGGGAAAGTGAAACAGTGAACAAAGAGGTGAATTTAAAGTCTGAATCTGCTATTATATTCGAACTTATATGAAACCTTTAAGAAGTAACTTTACAGAAAGACATTATGACTGGCCAGCTGGATAGCAAGGCCGTATTGTATCTAAAGGAAAAGATTTTTAAATGTACTGCATCAGCATTATTAGATGAATAGAATACTGTTAGTAAAAGTGATGTAGATACCTTGTGACTAACCATGTCAGTAAGGTGGGCATAACTTGAATGTAAACACTATAAAATATTCTGTACTTCCTGCATCATGTCAGACAAAATTCTGTACTTGTATGGTTTTTTGCCTCCTGGTGTACACTAGTAAACTTTTGAATCTGAACCTCCTGTGTATTGAATTCTGATTTTTTATTTAACAATTGCATAATACCAGCATTACATATTACAAACAGATTATTTACAGAGATTACATAAGTAAGCAAGTTAAACAAGTTCCACAGGTTAAAGTTAGTCCTGAGCACGTCAGGATTAAATTAAATTACACAGTAAACTGGTTAACAGATTTATACACATTCGAGTTAGCCAGGCTTGATACATTGACATAGCCAGTTAAGTGAAAAATGTTGTTTGAGTCTAGTTTTAAATTGACCTAAGGTGGAAAGTAAGGTAATATCAGCTGGAAGTGAGTTCCAGGATCTACTTACAGAGTTTGTAAAGAGAGAATCACCGGCTGTGTTATTAATTTTGCTAGTCTGAATTAGTAGTTTGTTAGAGGATTGAAGCAGTCTAGGATTGTTATAGGGGGTGATAATATTTTTAAGTGCAGGAGTATTGTCCGGATTATAGAGGATTTTATAGGCCATAATCAGCTGGTTATACTGGATTAGGCTAGGTACTTCAAGCCAACCAAGCTGATTTAGATTGATGCAATGATGTGTCCTAAAAGGCAGGCCAGTGGCAAACCTGGCAATGTGGTTGTAGCAAATTGAGAGTTTGTTAAGGACAGTCTTGTTCAAATTTGAGAGTAGAGGGGATGCATACAGAAGGGTTGAAAGAAGGTGAGAGCGAGCTATGGAAATTTTAGCTAGAGGGGTTAGGAAGGCTTTTATTCTGTAAAGTGACCCTAGTTTTTTATTGATGGTTTTGATAGTTTGGTTAACATGTAGGTCAAATTTGAGATTATTGTCTATGATGACACCTAATAGTTTTGTAGATGGGTCAGGGGAGATTATTGTGCCATCATTTGATTTTATGGTAAAGGTGAAAGCGGTAGACCTATGTGTTGGTGAAAATAACAGCATTTTATTTTTTTGAGATTTAGGATCAGACGATGTTCAGAAAGCCAGTTTTCTATTGTATTAAAGGTGGTCTGGGTAGCTGACCATAACTCTACTGGAGATGTGGCTGAGCAAATCAGAGTAGAGTCATCAGAATGTTGGATACAGCTGACTTTTGGGATGACAGTATAAAGGTTGTTAATGAAGATGGACAACAGCAAGGGCCCTAGTATAGAGCCTTGTGGTACTCCGAGGGTGTTAGGTAGAAGGTTAGAGAGTTTGTTCTGCCAGAGGACAGCCTGCTGGACACTGCCTGTGCTCAACCATGTATAGGGAGTGTACTATGTGCATCCGACATAGGCAGCCCTGCAGCACCACCCGCAGTACTGGGACACCCACAAGGTAAGTGACTCACACATGCCAGTTGGGAGGGCACATACCCAACAACAGTCACAGCCAGCAGAATAGGTGTAGACAAACACAAACAAATGGTGTACTATGGCCTCTGAATGAGCCCTATGGGTAACCCCTCCCCCAGGCCTACACGGACAGACTACAGCAGGCCAGGCAGTTGGATGTAAGTTGTGAAGTCTAGGAAGTCAGAAACTAATATGTAGGTAGTGAAAGCTAAGATCTCTAGTACACTGGTATGCCTCTAGCCAGCACAATAGGTACATCCACAGACTGAAATGGTGTACCCGACATACCAGTACAGTCCTAGCAACTGAGTAAACATGTCAGGTGTGCCCCACCATCCTACTTACACTTATAGTAACAGTCAGGTGTGGCCCCCTCATTCCCTGTGTAGAAATGCAGAAACAGGCAGGTGCCCCCCCCCGCTATGCAGAAATGAAGCAACAGTCAATGCTAAATGACCATTGTATACCCTGCAGACACAACATGCTACCTGTCAGTATACAACACAAAGGTCAGTACCGCAGTGCAAACTACCTGGACTTTATCCACACATGCAATATAGATGGCCATACTGGGCATGCTCACACACTTCAAATGAAGGCAATGTTAGTCAACAACATACTGAAAGGTCATACTGGGCATGCTCACACACTTAAACACATGAAGGCAACTGGCAGTTGCAGTACTTATTGCAGACACATGTCAGTATGCACCACTCCTGCCTTGCACACACAGTGGATGGGAATACAGACATATATGTAAGGACAACACACTATAATAAGCCAAAGGTAGATGGAAATAGATGTGTGGAGGAGGGTGACCATGACAAGAAGCCATCTGGGCCTGTCCCACCCAGCACACAGCCAAAGGCCCCCAACAAATGAGGTGCAGGTGTCACTCACTGCAGGAGCTAGTCACCAGTATCTGTCAGCTTGACAGGCTATATGGTGCACATGCCAGCTGTGCAACATGGCTGTACAAGGAAGTAGTCACCTAGTAGCGGAGTACACGTACCTGGGGCATATGACCCCATGTGTGCCTGCATGTGGCATGACAACCCCTACATGAATGGGTTATGGCCCATGCACACACTGTCCTCCCCATAGCAGTATCATGACAAGCCTGCTGAGGTCATCCAATGTGAAATACACCTTTGGGAGAGCCATAGCTCACTAATCCCCATGGCGTATCCCATAACTGTGTACTGCTGCAGTGATAAACTAGTTAGGTAGTAATTCTAACCCCAGACTTGGCAACTGTGTGAGTTTGTGTGCATGTCTCTCTATCTCTGACTATGTAGTGAGAAATAATGTAACAACACAGGAACTGAGAGATGGAGGAGAGTGAAACCCTGCTCGTGCTGAAGGACGATAATCTCAAACGTAGAATATACAATTCGAGACAAACTGTGGTAATATCAAAATACTGAATTTATTATGTCCAAGTTAAGCGCTTTCAGCTGTATCCCAGCCTTCATCAGAACCTCTGAATGAAGGCTGGGATACAGCTGAAAGCGCTTAACTTGGACATAATAAATTCAGTATTTTGATATTACCACAGTTTGTCTCGAATTGTATATTCTACGTTTGAGATTATCGTCCTTCAGCACGAGCAGGGTTTCACTCTCCTCCATCTCTCAGTTCCTATGTAGTGAGAAATGCTTTTTAGGCTACTCACACTCCATACAATTCATGTACTCACCTTTGTCAAGGCTGCTGATGTCACTCACCTAGCAATACACCTCTGGGAATATCATAGCCCGGTAACCTCCGTAGCGTGTGCTGTAACTGTGTACTGCTGTAGTGTGATAAAGTAGATAGGTAGGTATTCTAACCCCAGACCTGGCAACTGCTGGTGTGTTAATCTGTGCGTGTGTGTCTGAATGAGTAGAGAGCAGTGCTTTTTAGGCCACTCATGCTCCGTACAATTCATATACTCAACTTTGGCATGGCTGCTGATGTCACTCACCTGGAAATACTACTCTGGGAAAGTAATAGCCTAGTAATCCATGTAATGCGTCCTATAACTGTGTACAGCTGTCATGTAATAAAGTAGTTAGGTAGGTGTTCTAACCCCAAACTTGGCAACTGTGAATGTGTGTGTATGCCTGACTGAGTAGAAAGCAATACCTTTTAGGCTACACACACTCCGTACAACTCATATACTCAACTTTGACAAGGCTGCTGATGTCATTCACCTAGAAATACACCTCTGGGAAAATCATAACCCAGTAATCTCCATAGCAGTCCTGTAACAGCTGTAGTGTGGTAAAGTGGTTAAGTAGATGTTCCAAGCCCAGAGTTGGCAACTGTGTGTGTTTGAATCTGTGTGTGCGTGCATCTCTGACTGTCTTAGACTGAGTAGAGAACAATGCTTTTTAGGGTACTCACACTCCTTAGAATTCATATACTCAAGTTTGGCAAGGCTGCTGATGTCACCCACCTAGAAATACACCTCTGGGAAGGTGGTAGCTCAGTAATCTCTGTAGTGCATTCTGTAACTGTGTACAGCTATAGTGTGATCTAGAACTGTAGCAGGGTTCCATCTCCACCCATGGCAGTTCTGGATGTTTTGTGTGTTTTCCAATGTCTGCGCATGGAGGAATGCATTATAGGCTACTTGCTCACAGTACATTTCAAATGCCTTACTTTGGCAGTCCCGCTGATGTCATTCCTAGTGAAATACACCTTTGGGGAAGGCCTTTTCTAGTAATCCCTGTGGTGTGACCTATAACAGCACCATTCTGTAGTGTGATATAGACCTTGGCCAGGGGTTCTAGACCCACACGTCAGTTGTGGATGTTTTGTGTGTGTCTCACTGTCTGTGTAGGGAGCTATGCATTTTAGACTAATCACTCACAGTACAGTTGAAATGGTCTTCTTTGGAAATCCTGCTGATGTCATTCAATGTGAAATACACCTTTGGGGAAAAAGTACTCTAGTAATGTCCATGGCACGTACTGTAACTGCGTAGTGCTGTAGTGTAATAAACTAGTTATATAGGGGTTCAACTCTCAGACTTAACAGGCGTGTATGTTTGTAAGTCGTATCCTATGTAGCAGTGGTTGTGAGTGTGTGGGCAATGTGGAGGGGATTTTGCTTATTCCTTTTATGGTGGCCCTACTATATATCACAATGTCAGCCATACAGGGATAACAGATGTAAATAAGCTGAGCGGCTGGGGTGCAAAGTCATACCCATACATGTGACATCAAGGCCAGCCACTTGTTTGGCTGTGGGGGGATGCCTATTCATGCAAGATGTATAGTGTGTGGGGCCCTCAACCCCATTAACGGTGCATGTGGACATATGTGCATTTATTAATCTGCCATTGCTATCTACAAATGTATGGCCATATATACCTATATAGATTTACACATCTGCTAATACATATATATATATATATATATATATCACCTTCAGATGCCCGACAACGCGTTTCGCCGACACGAAATCCGACGGGACGAAAAGACCGACAACGCAGATGACCGACAAGGTGAGAACCCGACGGACTCGGTAAGTATGCGATCGAGTGAGGGATTTAGTGTTAGGGAGCGGACAGGTAAGTGTGCGATAGTGAGGGACTGTGGGTTTAGGGGTGGGTTAAGTGAGTTAGGGTTAGGGTGCAGGTAGGGTGTGTGTGCGATAGTGAGGGACTGTGGGTTTAGGGGTGGGTTAAGTGAGTTAGGGTTAGGGTGCAGGTAGGGTGAGTTTGCGGTAGTGTCGGACCTTGGGGTTAGGGGTGGGTAAGTGAGTTAGGGTTAGGGTGCAGGTAGGGTGAGTGTGCGGTAGTGTCGGCTCTTGGGGTTAGGGGTGGGTAAGTGAGTTTGGGTTAGGGTGCAGGTAGGGTAAGTGCTAGTGTCGGACCTTAGGGTTAGGGTTTGGGTTAGGGATAGTGGATATGTTATGTAGTGTACTGTGTTGTTTACGTGTAGTGTGTTGGTGTAATGGTTTTCGGTGTTTTGCGTTGTCGGTATTTTTTGTTGTTGGTCTTTTGGTGTCGGTGATTAGTGTGTCGGTGAAGCGATTTGAGGATATAAAGGTGATCCATATATATATATATATATATATATATATATATATATATATATATATGCAACTATGTCAATATACACCTACATAGATAAATATCTGTGTACACATATGTAAAGTGATGTGTATATGTAGACATATAGGTGTAGACACATATATGTGTCAATGTAGGCATATGCATATATATATATATATATATATATATATATATATATATATATATATATATATATATATATATATATATATATATATATATACATATGTTGTATCTGTTTAGATATTAATATAGGTACACACACAAACATCTAGATGTTGGTATACATTTTCTGTACTGTTGCATGACTGGAGTGGATGATATGTTTCTGCAAACATCAAATTTCTTTGTACCTGTCATGGCTTAGTGGTGAATCACTTTGTCTATGGTGTGTGGGGTCCTCAGTTTGAGCTCTGCAAGAGCTGTTTATTTTGTTGCTGGGCAGACCACGGCCCATTGGATACAAAGTGATTAAGGCACTTTAAAGCAGTTGTAAGCAGGTTTGCACGGGTTTGCGCAGAGCTAAGCAATGCCTACACAGGTTGAGCAATTCAGCAGCTAACTGAGTATAAGAAACTGTAACCAGACTTTAGCAGTGCTTACCTCCGCGCAAACCTACATAAACCCACGTACAACTGCTTTAAAGTGCCTTAATCACTCTGTATCCATTGGCCCTTGTTCTGCCTAGCAAGAAAATAAACAACCTCTGCTAGGCTCAAACCCAGGACCATACACACCATAGCCCAAGTGATTTATCTATAAGCCATCTCAGATATAAATAACCCTCCTGTATTCACAAACATATCATCCAGCCCAGTCATACAGCAGTACAGAGAATGTATTCCAACATGTAGATGTATGTGTGTGTGAAAATATATTAATGTCTAAACAGATACAATATATTGATATATGTAAATATATATATATATATATATATATATATATATATATATATATATATATATACACACACACATGTATATGTAAGCAGATTATATATATAGCTATATAGGTATATACGGACATACATCTGTAGGTAAAGTGGGAACATAGCAGAAACATATATGTCCACATGCTCCATTAATGGGGTTGACAGGCACAAACAACCTACGTCATGCATGAATAGGAATCCCCCCCACAGCCAAGTACATCTGCCCTGCAATACACTACCAAATGTTGCAGATCCCATAACCAGGACCTTACACGGCAAGGGCACAAGATGTTAACAGTATTCCATCCCACCTGTATGATGTCAGACTGGTATCAGTAACATATCATGCAGTACAGTCAAGCTCACAATGACTCCCATATTGTAGTCAACTGTTACCTTTGTTAGCCAGAGTCTCGTACTGTTGGCCTGTAGTTCAGAGAGGTAGATGCCAAACAACAGTGGTCCCAGGACTGAACTCTGAAGTACTTCACTTGTCACTTGTCTGGGGATGGAGTTGGAGTTAGTTACACCTACAGTTTGGGTTCTGTCAGTAAGCCATGTGGCAAAGCAGCAAGTGGCATAGGGATGTATGGCCAGATTAGTATGTTAATCTATGTTTCCAGACTGGGTGATGGTGTTGAAGGGCTTGTCAAGGTCCACATATGCTTTGTGGACTGTCTTACCCTCTTCAACAGCTATGCAGACTGAGTCAAAGCAGTCAATCAGTTTCAGGAGACAAGACTGGGCCTCCATGAGCCCAATCTATGTGGGGTCCAGTGTTTGAGAGTTCCCAATGTTTGTGTTCAAAACATCCCTGATAATGCATTCCATGGCCATGCAGATCAGGCACGTCAGACTGATGTGATGGTAGTTCCAGGGATCACAGGTGGATCCCCCCTTGTGGTGTGGGATAACTGCAGCTGTGTGCCACTCAGTGGGCACCAGGCCTGATGCGAGGCTATGATTACACATGACAGTTAGGTGAGTTGCCAATCCATTTTGTATTTCATGTAATACACAGCCCAGGATGTCATCTGGTCCCAAGGATGCTGTATTCTTAGTTGTGGGTAGTGCGTTGTCTGCCATTGTGGCTGTGATTACTGGGCAATGGAACCCTTTATGTATTGACATGGGCCCTTTTAGGGGTGTGAGGGGGTGAATGTGGCACTAAATCAATCTGCCAGAATACTGGCACATTCCGTGGGAGAATTCTATGTAATGCCATTCTGTTGCAGCTTAGAGCACTTCTGACCATTGCCAGTTAGAATTCGGACATAGCTATAGAATGCTGGGTGGTTGTCTGTGGAATCTGTGGTGATTTTTAGTTACATAATCAGCTTTGGAGGATTCCATGAGGGCTCTCAATGTCTTACTGGGGCTGGTAAGGGAGTTGTTTGCATCCTTGGATTATCTTTTTTTCTTCAACGGTGTCTACCATCTGTTTTATACTCTGTTAATGGCAGGAAACCACCAGACTGGCTTGATTATTTGGGAGGTGAGCATCATGGTTCTATGTGGTATGTCAGGAATCATGCACAAGTGGCTGTGCTCATACAGTGCCTTAATGCAGGATTCATCAGTTGAACTGTCAGCTCCTGTCTCCATGGGTGTCACAAACATTGTCACTTCTGTCTTGAGTAGCATGAAGTTGGCCTTGGAGAGGTCTTTTACATTTTATGGACAACTGTATATACATTCCTTTCACATGTTCAGTTTGATTAGGCTATGGTGGGATTCCTTTGGTGGAACCACAGTCCCATGTACTGTTGTTATGGCTTAGTGGTTAATTACTGTGACTATAGTGTACAGGGTCCTGGGTTCATGACCTGCAAAGACAGGTGATTTTTGTTCTCGCCAGAACAGTGGTGAATGCATACAGACTGATTAGGGCAATTTAGGTTAGTCACACTCAATAAAATTCAAATGCCCTACTTTGGCAATCCTGCTGATGTCAATCACTGTGAAGTACACCTATGGGGAAAGAGTACTCCAGCAATCTCTGTGGTGCATGCTATAACAGCATAATGCTGTAGTGTGATATGGAACGGTAGTAGGGGTTCTATTCCACACATGGGAGTTGTGGATGCTTTTGTGTCTGTTCCTGTGCCTGTGTAGAAAGCAATGCATGTTTGGCTAGTCACACTCACTATAATTAATTCACTCTACTTTGGCAGTCCTGCTGATGTCACTCACTGTGAAATAAACCTTTGGGGAAAAAATACTCCAGTAATCTCTGTGGCACATTCTGTAATGGCATAGTGCTGTAGTTTAATAACTAGTTAGATAGATGTTCTAATCCCAGATGTGACAGGTGTGTGTCTTAATGTGTTAATGTTTGTCATTCATGTCCTGTGTGGTGGTGGTTGTGAGTGTCTAACAACTAGACCCAATGTTTAGTGTGTTTTTAATATTTCTTATATGGTGCCCCTAGCATAAATCACAATATCCACCATACAGGGATAACTGATATGATATCAGTACATAGTCAAGTCACAGGTTTGATACCCTGGACTGGTAGGTGTGTGACACAAACATGCTTACCTGTTAGTCTCCCAACCCACCCTGATTTATCTTTGCCTCTGTCTGCCTCTCTCACTACCTCTCTGGTAGATGTGGAGACTTACACCTGCTTTGCTTAGGCAGCGGCATGTGTATTGTCAGTGATGCTCATGATCAGCTGATGGCCTCTGCACAGATTACAGCCCTCCTCTAGCTGATTGCACGTGGAAAAGCTGTGGTATCATTCCCATAGCCAGTTGCATGGAAACACACTCCAATATCTAGGAACATCTTGTTGGCGTTGGGCCTTTTCATTCACTGTGAGCAGAAACTAGATCTGTTGTTTGGCAAAGAGCATCACAGATGAATTGGGGACTTACCTCTGACAACATACACTGCGGAAACAGGCCAACACACAGGAGGGGGATGTGCCTGTCCAGACTACAGGCTGTTAGTGCTGCTATAATGCAGTTGGGGTACTATTGGTTTAACAGGGTGTGTGCGGATATGGCTGTCCTACATGTTTTAATACTTGTAATGTCAGTACTATGTTTATGAGGAATCCCCATCTGTAGGGTCATCTGCAGACTGTGCAATGTGTGGTGCCTTGTGTTACCCACAGAGCACCTATCTCTCAACTGCTGAAGGTAGTGTGAGGATTGCAGTCAGTAGATGGTGACAGCCAGGAGAGTTAATGATACCATATCCCTCATAGGACATATGTTGCATCAAACCCTGTTACGACAGGAAATGTATGAGGTCATCACAGCAACATGTCAATATTGGGCCTGTGTTGGTGCCTCCAGCCACAACCCTGTCAACCGTTGTACATATGTCATGCAGTAGGGGGTGCATATGCTCTGTACACCATATTCAGTGACAGCATATCTGATAAGCCAGTGAGATATGTTATGTATAGTACGGGTTATATTTGAGGACATAGCCTGGACATTCTGTAGTTGTGTGTACAGTACTGAGGTATGTGTAAGTCTGGTAATTGTCGACAGTGTGCGTATAGTGCATATGTATTTTGGCCTGTGTAGAGACTGTGGTAGATGTCATTGTTCTTGGTCCTTTTCTATCTGATGTTACATGCTGCTCCACTGTATGTCACCCTATCAGCTTACATGTTTGTAGGGATGGACACAAACATGTCCCAAACCACAGACAGCCATCAGACCATATTGTGTAATGGCCCAGTATATGTAGGGTTGCTGTCTGAGTGGCCCATATGAGGATGGTGTACATCAGATAGTCCATATACTGTAATAGTACGCTTGCTTACCATATGTGGTTGTGTTCACATTGGTTGTGGTTATGCACTTTCACACAATTATCTGTTACTCTGTGATGTGACATGCATGTAGAGCCTGCTATCTATGCAGGTACATGTGTATTCCCACATAGGAGATGTAGCTCAGTGTTGGGTCAGTCTGCCTGTAGCCTGCACTGTGCTTTGTTACATGCCTAGCAGCTTGCTGTACTTATCCAGTGAGATGTCATGTCCAGATACTAGCCAGATGTACTGCTCCATGGCCACCATAACAGTCATGTCTGTCAGACAAAGCAGTGGGATGCTGTTCAGATGTATGTCACTAACTAGTGGATAGTATGTTGCCATGGCACCTCTGTACCAGTGGTTATTATGTGTCAGGACCGACAGGGGTGTAGAAATGCGTAACCTATGGGGGCAAATGTATACCAGTATGTATGTGTTGTACCCATCTACATGGCTGTTAACATCGACATTGACAGGCCTGGTCCAGATGTCTTGCATGAAGGGGTTTCTGTGAATACCTCTGGACTGACCTGAGTGTGTCAGACTGTCCACATATATTGGCCATATTGCAGCTGTAGTCCACAGGGGCGTTACTGTACTAGCAGTGGTACTGTACTATGATGACCTTAGGATGTCTGTAAGTAGCCAATGGCACACATGTTAACAGCAGATGTGGCCTCCCACATGCACCATTTATGTAAAGACAATCCCTATTACAGTAGCAATAATCTACACATATACCTGCACTACATATGTGACATCCCATTGCACTGAGAGGTTGGGACAATTGGGGCTGAGGTAGGGCACCACTCCATGTGCAGGACATATGGTGAACATATATGTATAAATGAGTTTACATATATCCATATAGATATGTACACATATACATATCTTGCTTACTGTATGACAACAGTTTTACACATATGTGCCTGTGTTCCAGCCTCTGTCCTCCACCTACATACCATATGACATGCAGTCAGGGGTTGTTATGTAGTGGACTGTGTGTATGTCATGCTGTCATTCCTGCCATCACTCCACTGTTGTGTCCCCCACACATACTGGGGGTTGGGGCCATATATGTGTGGGTTTTACCTACACAATACATGTGTGCCCTAATGCACTCCAGAGACCAGTGTATGTAACAGTGGTATATGGCCCAGTATTAGTGAGTGTAGGGCGGGGTGCACCATGATTAACCTAGGCTGTTCCAACATGTGTGGGTATCTGGGATAGGCTGCCTTAAGGTAGCTGGATGTACTTTACCATAAAATCCACCTTTGGTATATGCAGGCCTATTGCCTCCTGCCATACGGGATGTTCTGTTTGTTAGTGTGATTGTGATGGTGTCAGGTATGCCTTGTTATGTAACAGATACATCCCATTGTGTCAACTGGTGTCTGTCCCACTTAGGGATTGTGTACAGAGTGTAGATAGAATCTGCTGACCTATATGTCTGCATTACGTACTGTTGATTGTCTGGTATGCTGTGGCCCAGTCTGTCATTACTAATGTACTACTTGTAGGCCTTGGCCTGGACAGCAACATATGTGAACATTTCCAGATTACTGTCTTAGTATAACTGTTTCACAGTTGCATTACACTGTTCATATGGATGTCAGTGTCTAAACAGCTATATGACATGGCATATACAACTGTTATAGTACACAAATAAAACTTTCACCTTAATTTATGCACACCTGTATGTGGTGTTATACCCTTTGATATGTCTGGGATATATGTTGCCAGCTATGAATGTCATTCATATGGGTGGCTCATAAAATTTCCAGTTGGTAAGGTGGTGACTGTAGGAATACTGGCTGCTCCATATTGTGTGCACATACTACATATGTATATTACTGTACAAATCTTTTGTGTGTGTATGTGTAGATTCATATATATCTATATATATGTATATATGTATATATATATATATATATATATATATATATATATATATATATATATATATATATATATATATATATATATATATATATATATATATATATATATATATATATCTATATATATATATATATATATATATATATATATATATATATATATATATATATATATATATATATATATATATATATATATATATATATATATATATATATATATATATATATATATATACCTGTATCTGCATACATCTGTCTGTGTATATGTATCCCAGGGATGGCCCTGTCATGTCTGGTCCTGCTTATGGGATCTGCAACACTTGGTACTGTATTACAGGGGGTGGTCATGCTTGGCTGGGGGTGGTATACCTATTCGCACCAGATGTATATTGTGTGGGTCCTCTCAACCCTTTTAATGTTGCATGAGGACATATATGTTTTGTTATTTCCCCATTATCTACAGATTTATGTTTGTATATACCTATACCTATATATATATGTATATATATATATATATATATATATATATATATATATATATATATATATTTATATATATTTATATATATATATATATATATATATAAATATACATATATATATATATATATATATATATATATATATACTGACATATATCCATATATATTTAGACATGTAGATGTGGACATATATATCTATGGATGTAGGCATTTGCATGTTTATATATATATATATATATATATATATATATATATATATATATATATATATATATATAGATATATATTTATATATATATATATATGTATATACATATATATATATATATACATACATACATTAATATGTTGTAACCATTTAGACATTAAGATATTTACTCACACACATACATCTACATGTTGGAATACATTTTCTGTATTGTTGAGTGACGAGGCTGGATGATATGTTTGTGAATACGTCACAGATATGCATATCTGAGATGGCTTAGTGATAAATCACTTTGGCTATGGTGTGCAGTGTCCAGGGTTTGATCCTATCAGATCCTTATTTTGTTGCTTTGCAGAACAAGGGCTGTTGAATACAATGTGATTAAGGCAGTTTTGAGCAGTTGTAAGCGGGTTTGCATGACGGTAAGTACTGCCAACCTCCACTTATGTTTTCTTACAGTCAGTTATCTTCAGATTTCTTAAGCTCTGTAGGCATAGCTTACACTCATGCAAACCCGCGCAAACCCACTTACCGCTGCTTAACAGTGCTTACTGCCACTTACCCCCATGCTAATTCCTTTAAAAGAAAGGAAAAAGAGGTTGATAGGAAAGTGGTGAAAAATGGGGCACAAAGAGGGAAAGACAGTAGCGAAAATAGCTAGGCATGGGCAGGAAGGGTATAGGAAAGGTCCATAGCTGCTCATTTCTTCTACAGCAACAGCTGCACATATACACTATATTTGCAGGTACATTTGGACCCTCAAACCCCTGGGAGAGGGGTGAGGATAACATATATTCATTGTGATGCCAATTAAACCAGATTACATGTGTCCAGTGGACACATGTGCAAAATGGACAGCTATGTATGGGGCAAGATTTTTTTGTGGGAACAGATTGTCCTTTTTTTTCAGGTGAGGGTGGGATGTTGGGGATGGGTAATAGGTATATTTGGGGAGGAAGGTTTGGTAGGTTAACAGACAAGACACACAAGATGCATAAAGGGCTGCTATATGACACATGTGCGGGGTAAGCACCTTGAACAGGGAGGGGTGTTTGGAAGTCGCAAGCCCATGAGCCCCCAACTGGAAACAGTGGGACTAAGATCCCCACACATTGGCAGTCACCACTGCACTTTCACGGCTCCAAAGGTGGCTGTGCTGGGGGCTATGTAGGAAGGACAGGCTCACCCTCTAATAATACCACTCGGCCCTCAAGCTGGCGTAGCTCCTCTCAATACTCCAGATCGAGCTCCCTACGCACCACGGCACAGACCTGTTGACGGGTGACAGGTTCCCCTCCGCGCCCACTCCAAGGGGGCGGGCAAGCCCCATCCCCTGCAGCAGTTCCTCACGAAAGTGGCACAGGGCCCACAGAAGAGGAGGTCACAGGCTGGGCCCCAGATGTGCTGGTGCCCAGTGCCATGGCCAGCTGAGGTGGGACAAGTGGGTACACTGGGGCTGGCCTTCCCATAAGAGCTGTGTTCTCACAGGTTTATGACAGATATGGGTTAGTAACAGTCAGCAGCATTCAGGATTAGTTATAACAGCATGCATAGGTATTCCCATTAACCCGACACACCAGATTTAGCACAGTTGCAGCGCAAGCAGAACACATGCATGTATGGAAGAACAGTGGCCATTACAGGAGCATGCGGGTTTCATTGATGGCAACAGGCCACCAATATGGGTGTATTTTAACATGGCACATGCATAGAAACAAATGTGAATATTTATTAACCACTAGGGCATATGTCCCAAAAAAGTTTGGAGTGTACACATACCATTTGAGGAATATCATTGCGTTATTATGTACATATGGTAGGGGTGAGAGAGAGGGTTCAATTGACAACTAATATATCCTTGTAGTTTTCACAACATTCTTAGTTACTGCAGTGATCTTTCCCTTAAATGTATTATTACACTACACAATGGCCTTATATTGTACACTGGTATGTTTATAGATTATTATATACGTGACCTGTGTCCTAAATACAGGTGTGACAGACTGCAGGTGTTAATGCAACATATGTTGGGAATTGCTGTCATACACTTTGGGTGAGGTGCTAGAATGACAGGTTTGTTTTCCTATACATTCTCTGACTATGTACATGTTTGATTATCAGTTATACATTATTGACAGCTGCCTACATTTTTTGGATCATCAGACTGAATTTTCAGGGGAACAGGGTACCCAGCTGGTGATATGGGCCATTTATTTGGACATTCTGGACAGACTGGAACAGTTGTGGGGTATAAATATGCATACAACTTACATCTAGAACATTCAAGCAAATCCTGTACAGTTGTTGGGTGTAATTATGCATGTAGCTTTCTATCTGAACATTGTATCACAGTCTGTACAGTTGTGGGGTATGATTATGCATACAACTTAGTAGCACTCCCAGAAAGTCGAACCCCTGCTGTGTGCGACAAAAAATTATTGCTAACATCACAGTACACTGTGCTATTAGGGAATTGATGTAAAGCTTCTGACTTTTTTCTATCTCAGTTTCCCTAGCTTGTACGATATGACTGACCTCTTGGCACTTTCGACATTGTTATGCAGGATGTCATACCCATCTTATCTGCATACCATGGTGTGGGTCACACTACTTAAGATACAACAGTACTATTTAGTGTATGGGACAGATCGCAAACATATGAGAGAAGAGTAAACAGAAGCACTCCAGGGGATATACCTTTATTCACAGACTATTAACACATTTATTTCTACTGGTACAACACTTTCTAAGGCTCTTATCATCTTTGTTATGACAGTACATGCAGACTGATTACTACACTGCCTTGTGATTCAGCCTTTGCAGCCTAGCATCATGGACTTGCTGGTTCGCAGCCCACTCATCTGCAGCTGTCAAAGAAATGCATTGATATTTAGCCGTACCTATCCATAGTATACACAAGCTAGGCAATTATTTACTACTTAGTAGAATGTGTACTTACTCAGTACTAGGGCACTGGCCATCTGCCGACACTCCTGGATCCACTGTTTCAGGACATCCACCCTCTGCCGCTTCAGGTCAGCATGATGGTACCTGACCTGCTCACCAGTCTGGTGGATTCCTGTGGCACTGGTGAGGTCACGGGCTAGACTGTCCCAGGCCTCCATTTCGTACTGTGAGCCCTGGTACTGGCCCTGCAGTAGTCTCTGATCATGGTGTTTTACCAGGAGCCATACCATGAATTTTGACTCCTGGATGCCCCAGTGCTGTGCTCTGAACCAAGTGCCTTCACCCACATCAGCCATTCTGCCTGCAGTCAGAAGCTACAACCAGTTATGAGACGTGTTCCCACCTGTGGGGTTGAAATATGGCCATTTTCCTGCACTTTGCCGTGATTGGCCAGTTTTGAAAAGTCTAAGCTATGGGCACACCTGCTCACATAAGGTTGGCACTGTTTAAAGAGGTATACCACTAGGCAGATTGAATTGGCTCCCTACACATTGCTTACACTTACTAACTTGAGCTGTGCTGCGGTTAGCATTGCTTAATAGTTAAGTAGCACTATATTTGCTATTTGGCAATAATTTATTCTTCATTACAGGTTATATATGTATCTGGTATCTGTGATTCATGTGTATATACACTGTATGGGGACCTGGGGACTTCTACACTTTATTACAATAAGACTTCCAATCTATGCTTACTGCAGTACTCCAGTTCACATACTTATGTTCTGTGGCAGGTTATACCACTTCACACTGTACATAGATTCAGTTCACATGTTTGGTTTGAGTTTCCTTTGGTGAGCATTAGTTTGCTGATACCTCCTTCATATCTATTGCTATGATGGCTTAGTGGTTAACTACTGTGACTATAGTGTATAGGGTCCTGAGTTTGAGCCTTGCAAAGACAGTTTGTTTTGTTGCTGGGCAGAACATGGGCCGTTGGATCCAGAGTGATTAAAGTACTTTAAAGCAGTTGTAAGCGGGTTTGCGCAGGTTTGCATGATGGTAAGCACTGCTAACCTCCAGTTACAGTTTCTTACACTCAGCTTCTGCTTTGCTTAATCTGTGTAGTCAATGTTTACCCCTGCGCAAACACACTTAAATACGCTTACTTATATATGCTTACTACTGCTTATTTGTGTTAAACCTGCTTACTAGTGCCTTATTCATTATGACACTGACACTTCACATATGCATTTCATGTGGTACTCCAGTTCACATTTAAATGTTATTATGTAGGTTATACAGCAAACAGATGTAAAATTATGTTCATATACAGATTTCACATGGAAAAAGATATGTGCTGCAGTGGGACTCTAATTGGGAATGCCTGCTCGTTAGGCAGATCCTCTAACCACTACACTATTGCTGTGCTGCTTCATTTGCCTATATATTACTTGTTATCCTCTTCAGCCTTTTCAGCTGCTTTAACCTTAGCTAAGCGATGGGCAAACCCATGCACCTACGGTTAGCTGTACTCGGGGATTTAAAAAAAAAATTAGTAAAGGGTTTCTTCATTTTATTTGCCTGTACTGTTGCTGTTGAACACATGTGGACTGTTGGTGGGGATATGCGGACACTTATGAGCAGTCTCGCTCATGTATTTACACATTCTTCTGTTCTACTTTGCAGGGGCATGTTTATTCTGAGAGCTCTGCTCTCAGACACGCACCCTGCACTCATTAACACTCTGTGTGGCATTAGGAGTTCAGGCAGCGCACATTCATTAATATGCATGGTGCGCTGTCGTCCTCTTAAACTGCCGCTTTCGTGCAGGACTTGATTAGTCCTACTCAGAAGTTTAGTAAATCCGGGAGTGAAACCTTACATCACAACATGGAAACTAAAAAGGAGATATAAATAACACCCCCTCCACCTATAACAACACCAAATGAACAAACACACTTTTTTACTACATTTCTGCAGGGAGGCAAGCCCCCCACCTCCTGTAAATCAAATATACCAACTCTGAGATTACACTACAATGGGAAAAAGTTAATTTCATAACCCCACTGTATCACGATCACCATAAAGACAGTACACATAATACCCCAGATTCTGCAAGCCCTGTACAGCATACAGGACTAGTGCAGGAGCTCCATCAGTCAGTATGTCTGCCATGCGATCCAGGAATAAGCTGTAGGGACGTGCCCGAGCGCTCCTGCACTAGTCCTGCATGGACTCGGCCACTGTATGCAAATTGCCCCATTTGCAGGAGAAATCCATGCAAATGAGGTGAATTTGCAATCCAGGAAGCTGGAGACTGGCCATGCAGGACTAGTGTAATCTGCAGAAATATACTCCACCATTAACGGAGTACATTTCTACAAATTACAAAACAGAGCTATGACAGCTTCAAATAAAGGGTGGATATCATGTAGAAAGCATGCCATTAGCCAACTATAAGGCCATTGGCATGGAAAACATTTGCAAAATTAAAAAAAAAAATCAACTTTAATTTTTTTTTAGCCGATCTCAGCTCTTTAAGCATAGGGCAGCGGCGAGCAAATAGGATCGTGTGGAAAATAAGAAAAATAAAACCCCATAAAATAAGCATTCTAACCAAAATCACTATTTTGCCATTATACTCAATGGCAGGCAGAAGACAACATGGCCAATGAATAGGGGTTGCTAATGGGGGAGGCTCAGTGTGGGACATGTAACTATGTATTAGCAGGCATTCCTATGCAAATAAGGGGAATTACACTGAATCCCAGATTTCCCCTGCATGCTAGTCAACACCCAACAGTGTAAGAGCAGGAATAGCTTGGTGCAAGCCTAGGAGTTAGCTGACATCATAAGGGTGTGTGTCAGGCATACTGTAAGTAGATTGGAGCCCTGCGGCTCAGGTTTGCTCCTAGCTTAGCAGACCTAAGCAAGGGGGTGTGTCAGAGGCTGCCTAGCACTCTTTACATTGCCTAAGTGGGTGTGCGCACTGTGCACTGGGTTTTAAAGGAAAAAAAAGTAAACCAGGAAACAGCAGCTCTCTGCAAATTTGAGCACTGTGTTTGTGCCATGTGCCTTTGGGCTTAAACAAGAAGGCAATGGGAAGGAAAAACAGCAGTAGGAAGGTAATTTAGGAGAACTAGCATAGCTGGCAGGTGAAATATATCAGAATCAGCCAATTAAACAGGCAGCAGTCCAGCCCAGCCCAGAACACTACCATAAACTATACAACCACCTTTGCCTCTGTTTTTTCCCATACTCTACACCACCGGTATATACAAGCGGGGAAATTTTAACAAACAAAACAACAAAATTATAGGGGCTGCAATAGCTATCATACAACAACATGTGGAAGACACTGAGGGTGGTGAGAATGTGAATGCTGTCGACCAACCCACAGTGAGGAGACAGAGATGAGTGTACAGACCCAGTGTAACCTACCAGGGGCTACATGAGCTGGAGATAGTGGAGTGTTATAGGGTGGACAGGGACCTCTTACAGAATATTGTTGAGCTGTGCCAGCCACACCTGGGAAACAGAACTAACAGAGGGGAACCCTTCCCAGTGGATACCAAGGTATGTGTAGGCCTAAGAATACTAGCTACAGGTACCTTCCAAAGGCCAACTGGGGATATGATGGGAATCTCACAGGCATCAGCATCCAGGGTACTTCACCAGTTCCTGGATGCCATGTCAGCACATGCCGGTGAGCACGTATATTTCCCCAACACTTGTAAGGCATTGGCCAGAAATATGCAACTGCTCCACCAAATTGCAGAACACCCTGAGGTAGTGGGTGCTATAGATTGCATGCACATACACATCAAAGCACCACCCGGTGATCGGGGTAGGATCTACATCAACCTCAAGGGCTTACCCTCTATCAACTGCCAGGTCGTGTGAGATGACCAGGGGATAATAATGAGAGTGTGTGCTGGCTGCCCTGGAAGCTATCACAATTCCCACATCTGGGATCTGATGCAGCTGTACCAGGGATTTGCCAATATGGACATCCCTTATGGTCATCTAGTGGGGGATGCTGGTTACGCACTGTAGCCGTGGCTGATGACACCCATCAGAAATGCACACACCCAAACAAGAATTCCATAATGAGGCACATGCACAGACCAGAATTATAACAGAGTGTGTGTTTGGGATGCTCAATCACAGCTCCAGTACCTGGACACATCCGGTGGTGCCTTGCAGTACTCACCAGCTACATGTACCCAAATTGTCATCATATGTGCTATGCTAAACAATACGATCCTGTGGAAACAACTGCAGCAGGAACAGCACGGGACAGGGCCACACATCCGCCCACCACTGCAAAGGCCTGCACAGGTGGAGAGTGACTCTGAGGCAGAACAACCTGAGCCTGCCCCCGTAGACAGAAGGAGGCATGTTCAGTATGCCCTGGCCTTGGCAAAGAGGCAATGCATAGCACATACACTGACACAGGAGGAACACAGGGAATGACACCTATCTCTGACTTGCACATACAGTAAAAGGGATGCCAAACATGACACTACTTGTGCTCAACCATGTGTAGGGAGTGTACTATGTGCATCTAACATAGGCAGTCCTGCAGCACCACCCTCAATCCTGGCACACCCACAAGGTAAGTCACTCAACCTACCAATTGCCGAATGGAGTAGTATGTTTTGTTACCTGCATCTATGGTATGGATGTGAGCATGCAAGGGAATCGGGTGGCCGAATAGTATGCCAGCAGTTAGTAGACACCTTGAGATCTGTAACAAATACTGATGTCACCATAGTAGCCAGTACTACACAGGGTGATGAAACCCACTGCAGGAAATGTGCTGGGCCACATGTGTGTCCATATGACTTACACATGCCAGTCAGGGAGGTTCACATATCCAACAAGAGTCTCAGCCAGCAGGACAGGTGTAGACAAACACAAACAAAGGCTGTGCTATGGCCTCTGAATGATGCCTATGGGTAACCTCCCCCACAGGCCTACACAGACAGACTACATCAGGTCAGGCAGTGGGATGTTAGTTCTGAAGGGTAGGAAGTCAGAAAGTAATATGTAGGGCAATCAAACCTAAGACCTGTAGTACACTGATATGCCTCTAGTCAGCATGATAGGCTAGAATGCAGAATGAAATGGAGTATGTGACATATCATTACAGTCATAGCAAATGTGTACAAGTGTCAGGTGTACCCCCCCCCATCCTATGTAGACATGTAGGAACAATCAGGTGTGCCCCACATCCTATGAAGAAATGTAGTAACAGTCAGGTGTGCCCCCCCCAATCCTGTGTAGAAATGTAGAAACTGTCAGGTGTGCCCTCTCCATCCTATGTAGAAATGTAGTAACAGTCAGGTGTGCCCTCCCCAATCCTGTGTAGAAATGTAGAAACAGTCAGATGTGCCCCTTGATCCTGTGTAGAAATGTAGAAATAGTCAGGTGTGCCCCACAATTCTGTGTAGAAATGTAGAAACAGTCAGGTATGCCCCCCAATCTTGTGTAGAAATGTAGAAACAACCAGGTGTGCCCCACATCCTATGTAGAAATGTAGTAACAGTCAGGTGTGCCCCCCAAGCTTGTATTGAAATGTACAAACAGTAAGATGTGCTCCCCCAATCATGTGTAGAAATGCAGAAATAGTCAGGTGTGCCCCCCAAATCCTATGTAGAAATGTAGTAACAGTCAGGCGTGCCCCCAATCCTATGTAGACCCCTCACTCCTATGTAGACATGTAGAAACAGGTGTGCCCCTTCCCCCAATCCAGCGTAGAAATGTAGTAACAGTCAGGTGTGCTCCCTCCCAACCTCTGTGTATAAATGTAGAAAAAGACAGGTGTGCCCCCTCCCCCAAACCCTGTGTAGAAATGTAGAAACAATCAGGTGTGCTTCCCCCCAACCCTACTTAGAAATATAGTAACAGTCAGTTGTGCCCCCCAAACCTATTTAGAAATGTAGTAACAGTCTGGTGTGCCACCCCAATCCGATGTACAGACGTCATAACAGTCAGATGTGCCCCCCAAAACCCTATGTAGAAACTTAGTATCATGTATGTGTAAGTATAATACCACTGGAATACAGATGCCCAGAAGTGGCCAAGGTAACAGGATAGATTGTAGCATTTGCATAATATGCAGTTATGTGTGTGTTAGGTTGGTGTGTGTTTCATATTGTGTGAGAGTGGTCAGTATGCATGTATGTTGAGGTAAGACCTGGTGGCCATTGCCCAGTACTGCTGATGACAGGGCCAAGTCCTCACAACTGCAATACCAAATACAATTCCCATCAGTATAACACATGCTAGCAGTAAGCCATTGTAAATGTATGGTGGTAATATATGTTACCATCTGAAAGATTGACATGGCATGCTGTTGAGCTAGATATACAAGCAGTACACAAGGGAAAGTACCCCAGACATACAATATATATTGTGTAACTTTGAAGTGGACACACCCTTGGAATTGAACGTACAGGTATGCATCACATTATCTGGTCCTGTATTAGGGGATACCGGTGTTGTCTGCCTGAACACTTGCAGATCACAAAGGAGGTAGGTCTGATGTATTGGGAAACAGCTGATGTTCCTGCACATGCCAGCATAACTGGAATGCCCCATGCATATATGTGTGTCAGATGCAAGTAGTATCCATAGCACTCATACTCCCAGCTCACCCAAACACCACCCACAGGTACCTCTCTGGTCGTATCGCTGCTATGGGGAATGGGTACAATATGACCCCACTTGTATATGGCAATAGCAAAAGAATGCAGCATGCAGTGCGGGAGTCCCATGCTGGTGTGTCCCTAGCCGTAGGTTGCACCCCACCTGCATCCACATCACCTGAACAAGACTGACAGAAGGTATTGGCATGAACACCTAGCACACATACCCTGTCACCGCAGGGGAATATGCTGTATGGTGGTTTGAGACTGTAGGACTGACAGAATGCAACGGCCTGCCACATCTGGCCTGCATCAACACCAAATGGCCAACAGGCCTCTGTCAAAGGCCTGTGTCTCACACATACTGCCAATGCATGTTGTGCCAAGGACACCCAAATAACAACATAACACACTTTACATAAGCTATATGCAAGGCCATGTGGATAAACCACAGTAACATGTTCACCATGTCACACTGCATAAACTGTGGATCAACATCAAAACACCGCTATGATGGGGTGATAACCTTAGGGAAAATATCAGAGAATGTATGCATAATGTATGGAAGAGGATAGAATAACAGTGGGGGGCGGGAGCATGGGCAGCATGGAATGTGCAAGGTCAGACAAAAAGCTGTGTGCACACACTATCCCTGGCTGAAAACACATAAATGGGTAGCTACATACCTGACAGTACACCACAAGAAGGGTAATGTCCTGACTCATGGCCCCTGCCTCTGGGTAACCTGTGCAAATCTGTACAGCTGTGAGGTATTGCTACAGCAAGATATGGCCATACTGTCATGTTGATGGATGTACAAGTATGGGATCCTCTGCCAGCACTGTACCAAGGTGCTGAACTGGATACACAGACCCAGCAGCAAGTGTCTGCAGCTCCCCCTCCAGAATGGCATAACTTACTATGAATATGTAGGCGTCTGCCTACAATACTGGACACAGCTTCAGTCACCCTTGTCCCCAAGACATCACTGTGAGCAAGAATGTCCACCTATAAGTACATGAGGACAGAAAACATCACAGTGTATAACAGTACACATGTCTGAATATCTCTACTAACAGCAGTACCATGTAGCTGAAGCAGCACAGACACAATCACCTACAGTACACACTATTCCCTGTACAGTGTGCCTCCATATTGACAAATGATTGACAGATACCCTACAGAAACAGTTTGCTACCTGTAGGTGTATAACACAAAGGTCTGCACTGGAGTATAAACTACCTGACATTGAGCCACACATTCAATACAGAAGGGCAATACTGGGCATGCTCACACACAGAGAAATGAAGGCAATGTCAGGCAACAACAACTGAAAGGTCATACTGGATATGCTCACACACTTAAACAAATGAAGCCCATGTCTGCAAACAACAGTGAACCATACATATCTGGCAGTTGCAGATGTTAGTGCATACACTCCTCAGTATGCACCAGTCATGCTTTGCACACACAGTGGATGGGAATAGAGACATATATCCAAGGACAACATACTATAATAAACCAAAAGTAGACATACATAGATGTATGGAAGAGAGTGACTGTGACAAGGAGCCATCCATTATGAGGTCTGTCCCACCAGCACACAGCCAAATGGCTACAACCACATGAGGTGTAAATGTCACTCACTGTAGACATTAGCCACCAATATCCATCAGCATTACAAACTATCTGGTGCAAGTGCTAGCTGTGCAACATGACTGTACAAGGAAGCAGTCATCTAGCAGCTGTATACATGTATCTGTGGAAGATAACCCTGCTTGTGCCAGTATGTGGTGTGTCAACCTCATTCACTGTGAAATACACCTTTGGGAACAGTGTAGCCTAGTAATTTCCATGGCATGTCCTATAACTGCATACTGCTGTAGTGTGATAAACTAGTTAGGTAGGATTTCTAATCCCAGACATGGCAACTGTGTGTGTGCCTCTGTCTGTGTAGGGAGCAATGCTTTTTAGGCTAGTCACACTCACTACAATTCAAATGCCCTACTTTGGCAAGCCTGCTGATGTCATTCACTGTGGAATACACCTTTGGGGAAAGAGTACTCCAGTAATCTCCATGGCAGGTCCTATAACTGCGTAGTTCTGTAGTGTAATAAACTAGTTAGGTAGGAGTTCTAATCCCAGACATGGCAGGTATGTGCGTGTGTATGTGTGTGTGTGTGTGTGTGTGTGTGTGTGTGTGTGTGTGTGTGTGTGTGTGTGTGTGTGTGTGTCTGTGTTTGTCATTCGTATCCTGGGTGGAGATGGCTGTGAGTGTGTAACAACTGGACTCATTGTGGAGTGGGATTTGCAAATTTCATATATGGTGGCCCTAGTATATGTCACAATGTCCACCTTACAGGGATAATAGATGTGAAATAGCCAAGAGGCTGGGGTGCAAATTCATACCCCTACGTGTGTCATCAAGGCCTGGCGAACAAAGTTAGCAACCCTTGTATTACCCAGAGAACACTCTCAACCCATGTCTCATACACGCACACACACTTGCCTCAGCAACAACCACTATGTTGGCAGTACCCCGCATATTGCCCACTGATAGTAACCATGGTGTGAGTGCAGTGGGCTACAGAGGGCATGGCAACCTGTCCATCAGTCCAATTGGCATGAACATGCAGACAGTGCACCTTCACTATGTTCCCCACTGGACATCTGCAACACCTGTGGTACCATCACATGTGACACAGAAAGGACATACCATGCCGTAAACACATGCCCTGTATGGACAGATGCCACTGACACCAGGGAATATCTGTATCATGCTATCAATGTAGGTGCAGGGTCAACCTGCTGTCCATTAATATTTCCCACCACATGAGGCCAGGACTGGCACATCTGATAATAACCATCTGTGTACACAACATGGGCCAGACAACCCAGGTACAGTTACACATGTCACTGTGCATGCATGTGGGACATGCGCACATCCTAGACACCATCCATGTCATGGACTAAGGAACACATACACTGCAAGCATTGCACAGCAATGGCCACACACAATAGTTACCCAGGTGACAGGATGGTGAATACAATACCCACCTGTGTGGGCCAATCCAGACACTACACTCCTGAGCCACACTGCAGACCATTGTCATGAGGCCTAATGCCAAGGTATACCCATCACCTAGCCTTCTATAGCCATCCTGTGTCAGTGTGTGTGGTGTATGATGCCTATGACAACATTCACACTCACTACATCCCCCATTGGCATACTGAACCATGCTATCTGATGTCAGACACCTCCACATACCCTTTTCCTATATAACCTCCAGATAACTCCTGTGGTGCATGTGATACCTGCACAGTACTGTATTGTGGCAATCTAACTAGTGAGAAGTTGTATGCCTGACCCCATCAAGTGTGTCAATGTGTGTGGGTCCCTAAGAGACTGTGGCTGTGTTGATGCTGACACCTGTTAATGTGGACAGGCACGAGTACTACACCTACCGTATAGCTACCATATCACTGTTGCAGATGTCACTCACCATCACATATACGTTTGGAGGGCTCCCCAATTGCATAGAAACACACTCCTATATCTAGGAACATGATGTTGGTGTTGGGCCTTTTCATTCATTGTGAGCAGGACTTAGATCTGTTATTTGGCAAACAGCATCATAGATGGATTGGGGATTTACCTCTAACAACATACACTGTGGAAACAGGCCAACACACAAGAGGGAGATGTGCCTGACATGACTACAGAATGTAAGTGCTGCTATACTGAATTTGGAGTAATGTTGGTTCAACAGGGTGTGTGTGTGTGGATATGGCTGTTCTACATGTTTTAATACCTGTCATTTCAGTGCTATGTTTATGAGGAAACCACCATCTGTAGAGTCATCTGCATACTTGGCAGTGAGTGGTATATTTTGTTTATTGTGTTACCCACAGAGCACCTATCTGTGAACAGCAGAAGCATAGTGCGAGGATTGCAGTCAGTACATGGTGACAGCCATGAGAGTTACAGACTTCATATCCCTCATAAGACATATGTTGCAACAAACCCTGTTACAACAGTACATGTATGAGGTTATCACAGCAACATGTCAATATTGGCCCTGTGTTTGTGCCTCCAGCCACAACTCTGTCAACCTTTGTACATATGTCATGCAGTAAGAGGTACATATGTTCTGTACACCATAATATAGTGACACCATATCTGATAATAAGCCAGTGAGATATCAGACTGCTATACATGTTATGTATAGTAGGGATTATATCTGAGGACATAACCTGGGCATTATGTGGCTGTGTGTATAGTACTGAGGTCTGTGTACTTATGGTGATTGTTGACAGTGTGTGTGTGTTGTGAATATGTACCTTGGCCTGTGTACAGGCTGTGATATATGTCATTGTTCTTGGTCCTATTCTATCTGATGTTACATGCTGCTCCACTGTATGTTACCCTATCGGCTTACATGCTTGTAGGGTCAAACATACACATGTCCCATACCACAGACAGGCATCGGACCACACTGTGTAGCGTCCCAATATAAGTAGGGTTAGTGTGTGAGTAGCACATATGAGGATGTTTTTTATCAGATAGTCCATATATGGTAATATTATGCTAGCTTACCATATGTGGCTGCGGCTGTGTTCACATTGGTTGTGGTTACACAATCTTACACAGGTGTCTGTTACTCTGTACTGTGACATGCCTGTAGAGCCTGCTATATATGCAGGTACATGTGTATTCCCCCATAGGAAATGTAGGCAACTGTTGTGGCAGTCTGACTGTAGCCTGCACAGTGCTTTGTTACATGCCTAGCAGCTTAGTGTACTTACCCAGTGTGATGTTATGTCCAGAT
>NC_056746.1:720968154-720970654 GCF_019279795.1 Protopterus annectens | reverse complement strand
ACATGCACCTATGTGCTGTCATTACAGTCGCAAGAACTGTGAGTGTCATGTGTGGGACACAGACATATATGAGGCCTGTACAGCACTATCCATGTGAATGTGTTACATACAAGGGTAGTAGCCCAGGGTATATGCTGTCACACTGGCATGTAGTGTATCATGGTGGTACTTCTGTTGACAGTGCTTACCCAGGCAAGAGTAGAGTGCTAAATTTGGTACTGACAATAGGCACACCTGCAGGCATAGCCTGACTCTGGGGCCTCCCTGTTGTATCCCTGGTGTATGAGCTGTGCCACAGTATATAACCCCTACTGGCTAATGATCCGACATGTGGAATGTAACTGTAGACTACTGTCTGTAAAGCACATGTTAGTGAGGGCTTCTGACATGTAGGTATGGCACACATATTGCTGTCAAACATCTATCTGTCAACACATTCATCCTACTCTATAGCTATTTACCAAGCTGATGACTGCCAGTCCCTGGAAAGATGTGCAGATGGCAGCTATCCAGCTGGGATATGTACAGGCAACCTAAGCTTGATTGACACTGACATGTCTGCCAAGCTGTGTAAGAACTGGCACATATAGGAGATAACACCCTGTACACACCACATGCCATGGGTACCTCTGCTACACTACCACAGTCAACAGAACATGCTTGGGTACAGGTCTCCAACATAGACACTAACCATGTGTTGTAATGCGTGTTGCATACATGTCAACTTGATCACCTCTGTGGCCATGTGCAGGAGGCAACTGCAGGATTGGCTTATGCATGTCAATCTCATCCAGAGGGTCACCACAGTAGTGTCTGTTGATAGATTTCCTGCTGCCACATGGCAGGTGGCAGGATACCGCTGCACATTGAACCCCTACACAACCCATCTCTCCTTGGACAATAGCTAGGTACACAGCTATGACCACCTGCAGTGATGCACCCCAGTACCGACACATGTGTATGTGTGCATGACTGAGTATAGCAGTGTCTGTGTGTTAGCACACCCGTACTTGGGAATTCCATGAGAGCCTTCACAACCACCTCAACACCCATTGCCATAGTCAGTTGTGGCTGCTGCTGTATGGGACATTGCATGTACCCTGTTAAGCTCCTCTCCATACCAGCTAGGTGAGGCATGAGAATGCAACACCCTACTATGCGTCTGACATGTGCATTAGATGCATATCCTTGTAGTACCACCATTGAGATATATTATTGGTTGTATCGCAGCCATGGCCAATGTATGATGGTGGGTATAGCAATGACATTATGGGTTTCAGGGAGTACAATATCTACTAGGGGATGTGGGTGCTGTGTACACTGTCATTACACCAAGGTACACCCGGATATGTCCCATGTAAAACATTATGGTTACCACTGTCACCATCAACCATACAGGTAACTGATACCACAATCCAGATCAGTTATGCATGTGCTGTGTGCAGCCTATCTGTAACACATTGAACATACGGTCATGTTAGTTAGCAGCGATAGGCCCTGATCTCTCGGGTGTGTGTCTGCCTGTTATGTCTCTGTTAATGTGTATATGAAGGTATTTCACACTATGTATTGTCCATATACACCCATTACATCCACCATTAGCATAATGTACATGTCTGGGGATGTTCTGCATGTAACATGTAACCTGGGACACTCTTCACCATAAACGCTGTGTGGTGTGTGCAATGTAAGCCACACATTTCAGTATCCCTACATACCTAGGTATGGGTCTAGTCCCAGTGTTGCCGAGTAACAGTGTGTGTGTATGTGGATGGGTCTACATCAGGTTGCAGGGTTTACACGCCCCAGCGGGTTACCTGTCCATGTGGCACAGGCAATAACCGTTATACTAACCTGTGACATGTGTTCAACTGTACCCCAGATATGTCACAGCCATGGTGTCACCACAGTGCCATAGCCCATTGTGGAGTATGACTGCAGACCATCCTCATGCTGACACATGTACACCTACAACACAAATAGATAACATTATAGAGACCACAATCAACCAGCTATAATGCATCCTTGCTGGATGGCTACACTACCTACATATATGCATCACACTTCACTCCTTACAACATGTTACACTGCAGTACTGTGGTACAGTGTAGTACAGTTACCATGTGCATTAGAACCATATTAGCCTGCCCCTGCATTGATGGTGTGTATGACAGGGATGTGGCACAGGTATCATCATATGCACAGGTTGTGTTGTTGATTTTCCAGCGGCCGAGGGTGGGCCATACATTTGACACCATATGTGTGGGTGAGGAGTATACTGAGGTGTTCTGGGCATGGTGATGTGGTGTGTGTCGGTATGGGGTTGCCCTAGGTATGTTTGTATAGTGTGTGGGTATGCATGCACACAGTTCTGCCATGTGACTGACCTATACAGGTGTTTATGGACAGCTGCAGACCATACCTGGCAGGGTGTGCAGTTCATTGCCTTCTGGCCATGGACACGTGGACTGTGCCTGCCAGGGGTCGAATGAGCATGCCC
>NC_056746.1:720930654-720965654 GCF_019279795.1 Protopterus annectens | reverse complement strand
CCGCATATCCTAACAGTACATGAGCCCAATATGTGACATATGTCCTGTCCATTCACATGCAGTGTCTACAGAATGTGTTAGGTGTGTGGATGCTGGTCATGATGCATACACACTGTGTGGGCATATGTGTGCACACCCTTATCATTACGGTTTCCCGCACCTCTTGTGTGTACTACAGCAGTCACTACTCCTAGCAGGGGTATACCAGTGTGGGCCATCTGCATTTGCCAGTGTATGTTCAGTCTTCCCTACACATGTCCCCCTAATATGCATGATTGCAAGATCTACTCATGTGCACATCCCTTGGTGTTCATGCACTGCTGTCACTATTTCTATGGGGGTAGGGTTACAGCTGCCACAGGTCCTGAACCTGACTATGTGCAGATACAGCCATTCTTAGCATCCTTAGGATCCCTTTTGCAGTGCACTGGTGTGTCATGCTGACACCCCCTCCTTCAGCCTTTTTCAGATGCATGACAAGTAAGCCCTACACATATGTGTCACTTTGCAGTGTCCCATACACTGAACACCACATGTTACAGCCTAGTTCCAGCTGATAATGTGGAGCACTGTAATGCCTTATGCCATCGTGTATTACTGCAGCAGTTGCCATTGTCCTACAGGTATATACACTGGTGTTGCACTGTATATGGGTGTTGTTCCATACATGCCCCTACTTTAGGCCATGTCTCTCACCATTATGTTACTCCTTGTGGACACATTCTGCAATGACAGGATGTTAGTTATCATGCAGGTGTCTGACATATCCTTCCAATACTCCATCATGGTCACCTCTGGGATGCCGTGCATTTCACGGCAACAATATGTGCACATGTACAGCATGCTTTCTGGGTAGGTGTGTTAGATGTGTACATGGAGTATACCATCGCCATTACATGATCAGTGTATTGGCAAGCATCTACATAAACCATACTCACCAGCTACAGGCTGCTGCCTTGGTGGTATGCTGGAGGGACCTACATAAGAGTGTGAGAGATGCAAAATCAGTGGCCACACCTGTGGCATTGCTACAGGGTGGGTGCAGTATTACAATACACCAACCGTACATTTCCACAATACCTCCACATATGGACATCTGTTTATTACCACTATGCAGCAGCAAAATATATCTATGACATGTCAGATATGTATGATGTCCCTGTACCGATGCGGATGTATACACAATAGTGGTCTACTGATGTGCCCTGAGGCCTTACCTGCATGCTCTTTGGCCGGTGTGTGGGTGGAACTCACCTCCACAAAGGTGTTTGGTGGGTGGTGGCTTGCCAGATGGGCAGGTGCCACAAGGCTGGCCAGGAGCTCCTCCACACGTGTTGGGGGATGGATGGCATGCACCACCCCGTGGCGCGGTGATCCCCCCGGACTGCAGCAACACGCTGACAGGCATTGCGAAGCAGGTCAGAACAATGATGCCAGACCTGCTGCTCATGGGCAGCCTATCCAAAGAAAATCGCATAGTGCTGTATTAGTTAATTCAGCAGGATTTCATTCTCAGCTGTTGTGTAGGCTGGCAGCATTCCATGTGACATTGTGCCTGAAAGATATAAAGATGGACACAGGTCTGAGAAAGTCATGCAGCAAGGTTATCACAGTTCTTAATACACATCGCTGTCACCCCCTCCACCATATCAGTGGCTACAAACTGCACACACAATTCAGTAGGTATGGCTACAGCATACCTACCAGTGGGGCAGATATTGTACTGTACCACACTTTGTGCAATGTGTTTGTAGCCATGTTCCCTGTGTGGACACTATAATTGCTGGCCTGTTACAGACTATTCACATGCATGCCATTGTCAGGGCCACAATGGTTCCATATTTGCCTGTGGTATGCTTGCTATGTGTTTGATGCACATCTGGCATTCTGTGTTATTGTGGTTATCTATGCATGCTGTTGGACATGTTCTGGGATTGTGTAGACTATTACTACCGACATATGTTCTATAACAGTGACACAATAGCATGTATATGTACTATTGGCCAGCAGAACCACCTCTCTAAACTCATCTGCCCATGTTACCAGGCCACATCACATGTGTAACCCACTCTGGGGCCTCCTCATGTACTGGTCCAGTAATACTGTCAGGTGGAAACAATCCAGGGGATGTTGCCCCCCCGGGGGGCACACACAGACATGTTCCTGTTCCCTGAGGACAGGTTCAGGGTCTGTTCCCTAATGGGCTCCACAGACACATGTGGGATGTGCTACATCACCTTGAGGCACCCAGTACACATTCACAGGGCCCACATGCTCCTCCTGCTCATCATCCAGGTGAGGCACCTTCAGGACATGGACTGCTGTTGTGAGCAGCAGTGGGTGGGATGCTTGTTCCCACTGTGTCCCTATTGGGGTCCATGAGGCATCCACATCATAGACCACACACACCATCCAGGGTCTTTACTCACCATGTGTCACATACCACCCCTGTAGGCTGTCCTGTATATCTACCAACCCTGACCACCTCCACAACTATACCTGCCCTTCTTCCCCATATTCCCATTCCATACTTTACAGAAAAGGGCAATATGGTCCCAACAAGGGGTTTACATGTGACATACCCATCCATGTTGCACAGACTGACAGCTGTAGATATGTGTGTGTATTACTGTGTGCTGTTTCCTCGCACATAACATGGAGCACTGTGGTAGTAATATAGGTGACATGTATTTATATATATATATGTTTGTGTATGTGTTTGTATATATGTAAACATGTGCCTATAGGCATATATCTATATATGTGTAGATATATGTGATGTATATATGTGCTCATATATATGTCTATACATGGGTATCTGTATATTTGTAGAGTACCGTAGATATATATATATATATATATATATATATATATATATATATATATATATGTATATATATTTATATATATATATATATATATATATATATATATATATATATATATATATATATATATATATATATATATATATATATATATATATATATATATATATATACACACACACACACACACACACACACACACACACACACACACACACACACACACATATGCATACCTATATATGGGGTACATTCAGACATCAGGTCGACAATCTCACGACACCTTCCTGCACAGCTGCACTTTTCTATCTTACTACAACACAGACAGTGACATTAAGGGGTTATATGTAGGGCTTTATTGCAAGTGACCCTATTTCACACCTATGGTATTCCTGCATGCTACAATACAGGTTAAACTGAGTATCCTGCAAAAGGTGGGATGTGGAACCCATGTGTCCATCATTATGGCATTACTTCCACCACCAGCTATTGGCCACGTAATATACAAACTTTCCATTACACAACACACACTATGATGGCTTACATCTTATTAGTCAGTGCTGCTCTACACAGTTGATGGGTATGGCCCACTACCCACAGGGATGGACTTTATTGTCCTTAGCAGTTGTTCAGCTAAACATCATTACAACAACAACACCTGAAGGCACATATAAATCATTCCACATCATCTATCCCACTATTATGGACCAAGTACTATGGTCAATTACATACATATATACTTCACATACCTGTTGTGGGAATGCAGACTCTTCTGGATTTTTTTTTTTTGTTTCTTTTCTGTGCTTTATAAGCACTCTCTCTCTCTCTCTCTCTCTCTCTCTCTCTCTCTCTCTCACTCTCAGTCTCTCTCCAGTAAATGGAATGATCTGCTTTGCATAGATTGCAGCATGGAATTTGTAGGTGATGCACATGATCAGGTGATGGCCTCTGCACCAATTAGTGTCCTCCACTTGCTACCTGCATGCAGAATGCTGTGTAGTACTTCCAATTACCACTGTCATGGCAACCAACTACTATAAATCTCTACATTATGTGGTCGTGGTCCCTTTACCTTTCCTGTATGATGGACATCCTTCCTGTGTGTGGGCAGTGTTACAGACAGCAGGTAGCAATAGCTCTTACAGGAGAACCTGCACACTCAGGTAAGCAACATACTTTTAGGAGGTTCCAGAACTATAGACAGAGTGTGAGTAGTGTTGTTGTCTGTATTGTATGGCACCAGTGTTACAGGGTTTGTGTGTACATACTAGTTTAACTTGGAATGCAGTCTGTCCGCATAGCTCTCAACTGTGGGCCTATCCTCTTGATGGCCAGAGGTGTGCCTGTTATGTTTTGTCTGTCTGCCACACAGGTCTTGTGTCAGATATATCACTGGCAGTGTGTGTGTTGAGTGCTATCATTACATGGCTACAGCCATTTCTGTTTCTAACTTCATATTCCTGACTAAGGGTATGTTGCAGACTATCCTGTAACACCAGCGACTTGCTTAGTGTATGACAACATTATTACACATATGGGCCTGTGTTCCAGCCTCGGTCCTCCACCTACATACCTGGGTTTGTACATATGACATGTTGTCAGGGGCTGTTATGTAGTGGATTGTGAGTATGTCATGCTGCCATTCCTGTCATCAGTCCACTGGTGTTGTGTCCCCCACACATATTGTGGGGTTGAGTCCATATATGTGTGGGCTTCACCTGCATAATATATGTGTGTCTTTATGCACTCCAGAGTATATGGCCCTGTATTATTGAGTCTGGGGGGATGCGGCATAACTAAACTAGGCTGTTACAACATGTGGGGGTATCAGGAGTAAGCTGCCTTAAGTTATATGGATGTACATCACCAAACAATTCACCTTGGGTAAATGCAGGCCTACTGCCTCCTGCCATACAGACTGTTCTGTTTGTCAGTGTGATTGTGATGGTGTCAGTTATGCCTTGTTATGTAACAGATACATCCCATTGTGTCATCTGAGGTCTGTACCCCCTAGGGATTGTGTACAGAGTGTAGATAAAGGCTGCTGGGCTATACATCTGCATTACTTACTGTTGATTGGTTGGTATCCTGTGGTCCAGTCTGTCTTTACTATTGTACTACTTGAAGGCCTCGGCCTGGACAGCAACATATGTAAACCTTTTCTGACTACTGTATTAATATAACTGTTTCAGAGTTGCATTACTCTGTTTATATGCATGTCAGTGTAGAAACAGCTATATGACATGGCATATACATCTGTACTAGTACACAAATAAAGCTTTCCCATGTATGCAAACCTTCGTGTGGTGTTATATCCTTTGACCTCTTTGTGGCTATATGTTGTAGGCAACAATTGTCATTTGTATGGGTGACTCATACAGAGTGTCCAGTTGGTAAGGTGGTAACTGCAGGCATAGGGGCTGTTCTGTATTGTGTGCACCATCTACATATGTATCTTCTTATACATATCTCTGTGTGTATATGTGTAGTTACATCTCTCTCTCTCTCTCTCTCTCTCTCTCCCTAGATATATATATATATATATATATATATATATATATATATATATATATAGATAGATATATATATATATATATATATATAGATATATATATAGATATGTGCATATGCAGACACAGATATGCACACACAAATATATAAATATATATATATATATATATATTTATATATATATATATATATATATATATATATATATATATATATATATATATATGTGCATATCTGTATCTGCATATATGTGTCTTAGTATATGTATCCTAGGGATGTTGATTGCTGTCCACATTGTAAATTCCCTATGGTAGCCAGACTGTACTGCATGATATGTTACTGATACCAGCCTGACATCATACAGGTGGGATTGAGTACTGTTAACATCTTGTGCCCATGTTGTGTCAGGTCCTGCTTATGGGATCTGCAACAGTTGGTAGTGTATTGCAGGGCAGACATGTTTGACTGTGGAGGGGGGTACCTATATGTACAGGATGTATGCTGTTTGGGCCCCCTCAACCTCATTAACGGTGCATGTGGACATATTTGTTTTTCTTATGTTCCCATTTTTATCTACAGATCTATGTCTGTATATACCATTGTAGATATATATATCTGCTTACATATATATATATATATATATATATATATATATATATATATATATATATATTTCTGTATATATAGACATATAGATGTTGACATATATATCTATAGACGTATGCATATGTATGTATATATGTTTAGTTTATATATATATATATATATATATATATATATATATATATATCTGTGTGTGTGTATATATATATATATATATATATATATATATATATATATATGTGTTTTATATATATATATATATATATATATATATATGTGTTTTATATATATATATATATATATATATATATATATATATATATATATATATGTGTTTCTATATATATCTATATTTACATATATAGATATGTTTATATATCTATTTAGCTATAAATATATATATACACATACACACATACATCTACATGTTTAAATACATTTCCTGCACTGTTGAATGACTGGGCTGGATGACGTGTTTGTGAAAACATCTGAGTTATGTGTATCTGACATGGCTTAATGATTAATCACTTTGGCTAAGGTGTGCAGGGTCCTGGGTTCGAATCTTGCAGAATTTGTTGCTGGGCAGAACACGGGCCATTGGATACAGAGTGTTTAATTCACTCTTAAGCAGTTGTAAGGGGGTTTGTGAGGTGGTAAGCACTCCCAACTTCCGGTTACAGTTTCTTATACAGCTTCAGCTTCAGGGCTCAGGGCCTCGAGGCCCTCGAGCTGGTGTAGAAGATCTCCAAATTGCTGATCAAGCTCTCTATGCACCACAACCCGGACCTGGTGATGGGTGACAGCTTCCTGTCCACACCCGCTCCCAGGGAGGGGCGAGCCCCATCCCCTGAGGTGGTTCCACCCGAAGGTGGTGCAGGACTAACAGACGAGGAGGTCCCGGTTTGGGCCCCAAATGTGCTGGTGCCAGTGCTATGGCCAGCTGAGGTGGGACAGGTGGGTCCACTGGGACCCACATTCCCATACATGCTATGGTGTTTATGGTGTATCAACATATGTGGGTTAGTGATAGTCAACACATTCCAGGGTTAGGTATAACAGTATGCATAGATATTCCCATTAACCCAGAGAACAAATACAGAACAGTTGCATAGCAAACGGAACACATGCATATATGGGACCACACTGGTAATAACAACAACATGCAGGTACGTAGATGGCACCATGCCACCAATGTTGGAGTATTTTAACACAGTGCATGCATAGAAACAGATTTAAATAATTGTCAACCAATAGGACATATGTCCCAACATAACAGTGGAGTCATCACATACCAGTTGAGGTGGGTATGTAGTGTATTGTTGGAGATATGATAGTGGGGAGAGAAAGATGTCAATTAACAGCTAGTATATTCCTGTAGTTTGCGTTACTTTCCTTGTCAGTGCTGTTATCTGTAGCTTACAAGTATTACTACACTATGCTATTGCCTTAGTTTGGACAGTGATATGGCTGCCATCATCTTTATACATGAACTAGTTTTACCTGCAGTATACACCTCTTACCTGGTATACCTGTGGAGGAAATGTTTGTTAACACTAACTGTTTCTACACATACTCCCAGATTCCAGGTTGATGTTGTGCACACACCTGTCCATCTCTTTTTGTACAGACTCTGGCCATGTCTTGACCACATGTATGTAAACTGGGACATATCTAGACTATTTCCCTCTTCAGCCTTCACTGACTTACAACACTCGTATATAGGATTTCAAACACAGCTATATTATGTAGCACAGTGTGGGTGACAGTGATCAGTGATACCTTATTATTCAGAGCAACTGCAACACTCACAATTCCATACAATACCAGAGTAAACAGTACCAGTACAGGGTATCAAGATTTTTTTTCTCGGCACAGTGTTTGTATCCAACGTACCTATGGGAGCAATGTTTGTTACATTACCTGAAAGTTGCCACACACAAAACAACATTCCACATTACTATTATACACAATACAACTCACTTTGTTACTATACGCACTCTGGTCATAGCTTGACAACATGAGGGTGTAGATAGGACATACTTGGCTTATTACTCTCATAACAGTTTTGGGAGTTGCTAGAGTGACAAGTTTGTTCTCATAGATGTGTGACAATCAGTTGTATTCCTTGTTTGCTGCCTAAACATCTGGGAGCATCCCACTGACTTCCCAGGGGGACTGGGTGACAGGCAGCAGATATGGGTCTATATACTGGACATTCTGGACTTATCTGTACAGTTGTGGGGTATGGTTCAGTTTGCAGCCTACTTCCACTCCCAGGTTTCAGACCATGGCTGTGTCTGATAACACTGTCCATCACAGTTGTGCGTGCTATATAGATATTGCTGTATATCTCCGATCTGCTTTCTGTCTTATAATTTTCCTGTGGTTTTACATTCTGACCTTGTATTACAACACTCTTATAAAGGATTTCCTACACAGTTATATTATGTAGCACAGTGTGGGTGACAGTGATGAGTAATACCTTATTATTCAGAGCAACTGCATCAGTCACAATGCCATACAATACCACAGTAAACAGTACCAGTACAGGGTATCAGTCTTTTATTTCTGGGCACAGTGTTCGTATCTGACAGACCTGTGGGAGCAATGTTTGTTAGCACTACCTGAATGTTGCCACACACAGTACCAGATTCCACATTACTATTATGCACATACATCTCACTCTAATACTATACACACTCAGGTCACAGCTTGACAACATAGGGGTATAAATGGGACATACGTGGCTTATTACTCTTATAAGATTTTGGGGAGTTGCTAGTGTGCCAGCTTTGTTCTCATAGATGTGTGACAATCAGTGGTATTTCCTGTTTGCTGCCTATATGTCTGGGATCATCCCACTGATTTCCCAGGGGGACAGGGTCACAGGCAGCTGTTATGGGCCAATTTACTGGGCATTCTGGACATATCCGTACAGTTGTGGGGTATGATTCAGTTTGCAGACTACTACCACTCTCAGGATTTGAACCATGGCTGCTAAAAATGAAAAAGTTTATATCTCAGTTGCATGTGCTATTTAGATTTTGTTGGATGCCTTCTGACTGTTTTCTGTCTATGAGTCTCTCAGTTGTACTAAGTGACCTCTGGGAATTACACTAGTCATATACAGATATTCCTACACATTCTATTTCTGTTGCACAGTGTGGGTAACAGTGCTTACTACAACAGTACTATTAAGTGATTGCAAATCTACATTACCATATGATACCAGAGTATACACATGCAGTCCAGCAGTTAGACATTTGTTGTCAGGCTATTATGCTTTTATTTACATACAAACTATATGAGACTCTTCCTGCCATATTCTCCGGTGAATGCAGTACTTGCCTTAAATAATACAGGTTTTATACTGGCAATTAATTTACTAATACTTTTAGATTTATTTCCTGTGAAAGTTATCAGTTTTAGATGTTGTGAATTTTCGATGTTATGGTGTTGATGTTTTGAAATTAGATGTTTTGAGTTTTCGTTGTTTTGAAGTAGAACCATATATATATATATATATATGTGTGTGTGTGTGTGTGTGTGTGTGTGTGTGTGTGTGTGTGTGTGTGTGTGTGTATAATATATATATATATATATATATATATATATATATATGTATTCCATGGTGGTACAGCGGTAGCGTTGTTATCTCACAGCAAGAGGTTCTCCCATTCGATTCTCGGCTTGGCTTGGGAGTGCCTTCTGTGTGGAGTCTGCATGTTCTCCCCGCGGTTGGGTAACGTTCGAAAGACAAGCATGCCTAAATGGGCGTGCCTTCGTTGAAGGTTGGGCATTGAGCTGGCACCTCGGTGTTTTGTAAAATTCTACTACCAATTATTAGCAGACCAGTGTTCCGCTGTGGTGACCCCTTACCGGGAAAAAGCTGAAAGACCAACAACAGCATATATATATATATATATATATATATATATATATAAGCACAACATATCTGTATGTGCATGTGTATGTGTGTGTCATTCATTAATTCACCAAAATGTTAATTTCAAGACATATAAATAGCTATAGATTTCTTTATAATCAATGCATTATCACTATGCAATGAGATTAATTAGGAAACAAAAAGATCATAAAAATAAGTGTCTATTATCTCATCTGAACTTGTAGATCAGAAACAGACCCTCAGCTTCAGCTACCTTTTCTGACTCTTTAATAAGTACCAACCTAGTTTGTCCACATTGTATGGTATAGAGGAATAAGCAGACAGACAAATAGCAAAAAAGAAAATAAAATATAGTGGATTTCAGAAATAACTGGCATGTGTTATGCTAGTAATTTTGAAAATATAGTACAAATATGTGAACAAGTACAGACAAAATCCCTATCAAACTTTATATATTCAAGATTTTATATGTTTCCTGCTTTTCACCGGATCTCAAGATTTCCAGTAGCACTAAATCTCTAAACTTTGCTCTGTGTTGGTCCCGGAGGCCTGAATTTCTCTGTGTTGTTTCTAAGTCATTGTCAATATGAGGTATTTGTCCCTTCTCAAGTCTCAAATACACCACATATCCACATGCAGGAGTTGTTAAAGTAGAACAGCAGGTACATAAGAAATAATTCAGAATATCCACTATTAGTTGTAGTTTGGTTTATATGTAGCTTCATTTCCAATTTTTCTTCCTTTTTTCTCAGATTCATAGGTTATTTCCAGGCAGGTAATTTGAACAACCATATACAGCCTAGTCATCACCCTGAGAAATATTGCTTGAAGTTTTCCCCCCATTTTTTGAGAAGGCCAGAATTAATCCCTAGGCAAATTTATGTAAACCTATCCAAGCATCAAGACTTAACTTATAGGAGACAAAGTTAACTTATAGAGAAAATTTGCAGTATGGAAATTGAAGTAATAGATGCCCAAATTCCCTTTTTCTATAAATATAGCATCAAAATACATATCTGTGTGAGATGGATAATGCCAAGATAAAAAAATGGGAAAAAAAGACATTCTGCCTTTTATATTCCTGTTTCAGGACCATTTGCTCTTTAAAGTACGGAAACCTGCTGTTACAGATGCTACTGCACTTCATTACAAAATATAAAGCTTGTAGTTAATATTTTATTGTAACTGTCAGATGACATTTATATTCAAACCTAGGTATTTGATAATGTTATTAATTACAATTCTGGTAGCCTTGTTAGCTGTATTGCATCACACAGCTTGACATAGAGCAAGAACATTCTTTAAAAAGAATATATTTTTTTTAAACAGGGGAAATCCATAACCTTTTCTTATTTTTTCTGTAAAAAATGTAATCCTGCATTATTTCTATGTGTTGTCCATCTGAAATCATCCAACAGCCCCCTGAGCCCCTCATTTTATATGCTCAATGAAATAAAAGTTGATTCAGAAGGGTGACCAAAGAAAGTTTCACACTTTGACTTAACATTGGTCTCTAAAGACTTTCAGCTCAATATCTCATGCTGCTTGGGAGCTGAACCAAAAGGCCAGTTTATCTGAGCAAATTTAGCCTAGGTAATACATTCTGAGAACCAGAAGATACATGTGGTTTTTATTAGATGAATTTGAAAGAAAGGAATTAAAGTAATATGCTGCATTGTATTGTTAATTGTACATTAGGAAGTAATAATGGTATAATGATTTTGGAGTCAATCTTCAGAGTTACTACATTTCCTATTATGGCAGAGTGCTGTGAAAATGGCATACAATGTACTTTTTGTTAATTATGTCTAGAGCAGTACACATCAAAATAAGCTGCATCATCTGTGCAGATAAATCTGGAGCCTACTCATTGTCATAGCCCAGAACAGAGAGTGTCAGAATGTTGAAACACAATGATTGAAATCTTCCTGTAGGCAATATTTCACTAGATTGGGATTGCCTAGGTCTTACTTAAATGGAATTGTGGAGGATCATAAGAGGGGATATATTTTAACCTTTTTTCTATCTTCTCCCTCTTTTCTGTTTTTCTGCAGCCTCAAAATAGATATATTTAGAGTCTGAGGATGTAGGGACTTGCCTCCACATTAAGTGAAGGATGCAGGGATGCTTGCTTTTCTAAAAAAAAAAAATGTGTGTGTGTGTGTGTGTGTGTGTGTGTGTGTGTGTGTGTGTGTGTGTGTGTGTGTATGTGTGTGTGTGTGTGTGTGTGTGTGTGTGTGTGTTTTATCACCTCAGGATTAGCTCTGTTTTGAGCTTCTGACCTCCTGAGGTTTTAGACGTTTTAAGTTTAGATAAATCGTATGTCAACCAGATGACCCATAGTTAATGAAAGTAACTCCCATAAATTATGCTGCAACTCACAAGTGCAAGGATAGAATCATGCATGACTATTCTGTGTAACATTTTAGCTCTGTTTTTTACCAGCAGAGATGTAGCAATGGCAATCTGCAGTTAAGATGTACAACACCTCTGTTCTAAATGTGCAGTCTTCAGTAAGTACACGTAAATCTGAAATCCAGCAGTAATAGCAAGTTATACCATGACATACATAGAACACATTGACTTTATGAAGTTACATGTAGAAGGCACAGTGTTCACTGAGTCTGCTTGTTGGTTGACAAATATTGCCTTCTTTTAATGCATTATATCTGTGCTGGTAAAAATAACAAGGAGAACATCGACATTTGTGCTGTAATGGAGACCTAGTTAAAGCAGCAGAAAGCACCCCTGTACTACCAGGTTATTGAAAAAATTACATGGAGCTGCTTACTGCTTGGTGTGATGGATTTGAAGTGTTCTTAAGACACTCAGTCTTGCTGGCTGGATTCTGCTAAAATTCAAAATCTGGTTATATTTGCATTCACAGTGTGTTGCATACAGAAACTTGCAGAATACACACTGATGAGAGAATATACTTTGCAGCATCAACTTTAGAGAGCAGTAACAAATAACTTTTTCTAATAAATCAAACAGAACCATGTTGCAGCTTAAAAGTACTGTTCCAACTTTACTTCTCATATAGTACAGATGATGTGAGAGACATAACATTTACCTTAGGACTTGTGTCCCTATCATACCTCTAACATAACTGGATTTATACAGCTCTTTATATACAGTTTTAGTCCTGTAGAAACAATACTAAGCTTCCTTGTTTAACAATGTCTTGTAAGAGACCAGCTTTTCTGACAGTGTGAATATCCTGTAACAGTGTCCTGATGTCCATGTAGAAAAACATATTTTTGAGAAAACACATTGTCAGAGATCAGCTTTTCTGACAGTGTGAACATCCTGTATTTTATTTGGATCTTTGTATAAAAAACATCTGTTCTTGTGCCATATCCTGTTTTTCCATGCAGAAAAACATATTTTTGAGAAAACACATTGTCACAGTGTCATAAACATATCCTGTTGTTTTAGGAAACATATTGTGTCCATCCTGTTATTTTAGGAAACATATTGTGTCCATTTTTTATATGCAGAATAACATGTCATTGTTCTTTAAAAGCAGATTTTGCATTTTTGTTCTTGCATACATCCTGTTTGAGTCTGTAAGGGAAAATGTCCATTCTTTAAAAGCAGATTTTGTATTTTTGCTCTTGCATACATCCTGTTTTGTGTCTGTAAGGGAAAAATGTCCATTCAGCAGATTCCTTTTCCAAGCCATGGTAATTTAGTATGGATGCTGATTACATATTACTAAACTCTATTTCTACATTTAAGCAAGCTTTATCTTATACATTATTTATGTTGCATAATTGCAGCAAAATTACTTTCAACCTTAGCATATTGTTGAGCACACTCTAACAGTTATAACTTATAAACAAGCTCCTAAAGCTCAGACTATCATGCCACTATAACCTTATAACACATGGAGACATTCATCCCAACCTTGGCCACCCAAACCCAATAACCTCCACTCCCCTACCACAACCCTCACAGTCAACCTACCCATGTATACTCCCACTAGTTCCCTCCTAGCATTTCATCAAATATTAGAAGTATTAACAATAAGATTACCAACCTACATGCCCTCCTAGCAACCCACTCCCCAGACATTATGTGTATTATGGAAACCTGGCTAAAACACAGTACTACTGACAATGAGATACTACCTCCAGGATACAATATTCACCAGTTAGACCATGCTACAAGGAAAGGAGGTGGAATAGCAGTCCTTTACAAAAATACTCTAACCATTAATAGAGGCACCATTCCACCGCCCCAATTCAATAACGTGGACCTCCTCATAACCAAGCTACAGATTAACCAAAACAAGCATTTGAACATTGTCTGTGCATACTTTCCGACAGGCAACAACCTAAATACCCTAGAAGATATCCTTTACTGGTTATCCACTACCTATCCCCAAGAAACCATAGTTCTTGGTGACTTTAACACCGACTGGCACCCCTGCTCCTCTGACCCCACCTCATCCATATAAACTTATCTGGGTTTAAACAGACCATAACCTCTCCAACTAGGATAAACAAACCAACCAACAGGTAAAGTATCCTAGACTGGATCTTAGTTAATAACCAACCCCAACTGTACACAGCTGTTAGTCTCCCTGATGGCCTCAGTGACCATTGTCTAACCTATATCATAAAGCATAAGGCAGGAAACCGTCACCAGCCCAAATATAAAACAGTTAGAAACAGGAAAAACTTTGGCGCTGCTATATTCCAAAATGAATTAAAAGCAGTTGACTGGTATCCTTGATTCCCATGCTTCAGCACGTACAATAAAAACTACATCAAATACAGCACCATGGCTCACAAAAGATACCAAAGCTAAAATCAAAACTAGAAACAGAGCCTGGGCCAGCTGGAGAACAACTAAAGCCCCACTTCACCATCTAAAATATTGTCAACTCAGGAATGATACAAAAAAAATCTATTTTACTGGATAAAAAAAGCTTCTACCAAAATCTCCTACAAAAACACCAGAACACCCCTCAAAAGTTCTGGGCAGGCTTAAATCAACTACTTCATCCAGGTCATTCCACCACCTCAACCCTGGCTAACTACACCCATAGTTCCCTTGAGACCACAGCTAGCACCTTTAATAACTTTTTCACTGAAACAATCCAATCCCTAGCAAATTAACTAACCCCCTTTAACTTAAACCACACACCTAATCTACCCAATAATCACCCCGAATTTAGCTTCCAACCAATATCCACTAGTTTTATCAAAACACTTCTAAAAAAAACTAAACCCTACCACTCACGCTGCTGACCTCCTCCCTGCAGAGTATCTAAAAATAGCTACAGATGCCATTGCATATCCCATAACTATCCTCATCAACATAACCTTATCCGAAAATGCTACCCCCTCCCTCTGGAAACTATCTCACGTCATTCCACTCCATAAAGGTGGTAGTTTCTCAGACATATCCAACAATAGGCCCGTTGCCATTCCTTCCCCCCTAGCCAAAATAATGGAGAAATGTGCACACAAGCAAATATTACAATACCTTACACAGAATAACTTACTATCCAACTCCCAGCATGGATTCAGGCCATACCAGAGCACCACCTCAGCCCTCCTTTCCTTTACTACTGCCATAAACCAAAACAAGAATGACAATAGGCCAATCTCCGCCCACTTTCTTGACCTATCAAAAGCCTTTAACATGGTTAACATGAACTTCTCTTTCTTTCTCTAAAATCTATTTCCCTCAACAAGTCTGCTATCCAGTGGTTCCATTCCTACCTGACTGGTAGACAACAGGCGATACTATGGCAGGGCAAACTCTCTAGCCAGCTACCTCTCACACTTGGTGTCCCTCAAGGGTCCATACTACGTCCACTACTCTTCTCTATTTTTATCAACAACCTTCACACTGCTATCCCTAAAGCTACCTGCATTCAATATGCAGATGATTCTACTCTAGTCTGCTCAGCCACCTCGCCATCTGAACTGCAAACCTTAACTCAAAATACATTTAACACTGTCAAGAACTGGCTCACCAACCAACACCTACTTCTGAACCCCAATAAAACTAAACTTTTATTCTTCTCCCCCACTAGTAGATCTACCACACTTTCATTTTCTGTCACATCTAACAATGGTACCACTATCTCCCCAGATCATCGGGTCTATATTATAACATCGAAGTTCATAAACATCGAATGTTATAATATCAAACCCTAAACACCAAAATCTGCAAACATCGAACAGTCAGAATAGCGATTTATTTTTCTCAGGGAAAAAAATCGCTATTCCAAGAAACATACACACAACACAAACACACACAAAAAGCAGCAATCCACACACATACACTTAAAATTCTACACCTAAACCTAAACTAAACTTTACATACACTACTAGCTATCCACTTACCTTAACCCAACCCTAACCCTAAGGTCCGTCACTATCACACACTCACCTCACCCGCGCCCTAACACTAACTCACCTAGCCCGGCCCCTAACCTACACACAACTGCACACTTATCTGACCCGTGCCCTAACCCTAACTCACCTAACCCGCCCTTAACCCTAACCTACACACAATCGCACACTTACCTGACCCGCACCCTAAGCCTAACATCCACACAACCGCACACTTACCTGAACCTGACCTGTAATGTTCCAACATATCGAATGCTGAAAACAGTGAAGCCACAGCAATGGCCCACCAAATTCTTTCCCTGGGAAAGAATTTGGTGTCCTGCACCTTTGCTGTTTTCAAAGTTCGGCAAAACTGGTTCGATATTATAACATTCAAACTTTATAAAATTCAATGTTATAATATAGACCCAGATCATCGCATCAAATTGCTAGGGGTTATCCTAGACAATAATCTCAAATTTGACCTACAGGTCAACAAAACCATACATACCATCAATAAGAAGCTTCTTGGATCACTTTATAGAAACAAGACATTTTTAACCCCACTGGCTATGACTGCAATTGCCCTATCATACCTACTCTGTACTCTTTTATATGCCTCGTCTGTGCTCTCAAACCACAACAAATGTGAACTAGATAAGCTGTCCCACAGCTACAATCATATTGCGAGATTCACCACTGGCTCCACCTATAGAACCCATCACTGCTAGAACCTTAAACAACTAGAGTGGCTAGAACTGCCCAGCTTAATTCAATCCAATCAACTCTTAATAGCGCACACAATTTTGTACCACCCTGAGGATACCCCCTCACTTAAAAATATTTTTAAGCCATATAGCAACCTGAGATCCCTACGGTCAGCTGATAAACTACTAATATAAACCCAAAAAAGCTGATAACTCTGCTGGTGAATCCCTGTTTGCCAACTTCATTGGCAAAGCCTGGAATTTGTTGCCAAACTATATAACCCTACAATCATCCAAAAGTCTCTTAAAAAAAACCCAAACAATATCTCAAAGTGAATTGGCTATGCCCATGTACCAACCTTGATTAAATTATAAACTGAAAGCATATTCTGTAATTATCATAACTTGTAACTAAGTCACCAAACTCTGCTTCCAATCTGATGTCTCTTACTTTTAATTGTGTCTGTCCGTAAGAATTGTGAGTCCCTACTAGGGAACACTACTAAGTCATTGTATATAATCACTTTGTTTTTATAATTGTTTGCTAACTTCCATGTAATCTATGTAAGTTTTTCTATGTGGATCTTTTCTTCCCGGGTCTCCACTGAAAATGGACATGTATCCAGTCGGACTATCCCGGTAAACAAATGTAAAATAAATAAATAACATACATACATACATACATAAATAAATAAATAAATAAATAAATAAATAAAAATAAAAATAACCCATTTCACACCTTTCAGCCTCCGAACTTGGACCGAAGCTCCAAAGGTGGTGGTGTCTCCATATTCATTAAGGATATGCACACCTCCCGACTAGTAGCACAGCATCATGCATTGGAGATACTTCAGGTACAACTAACATTGGGCAAGACAGTGATTCAGGTCATAGCCTGCTATAGGTCCCCAACCATGTCTCCAGGACTCTCACTCCATGGTTCTAAGTACCCTGGAAAACATTAGGGTCCAAACCAACACCCTCATACTGGGTGACTTTAACTATCCCTCCATTAACAGGGAAAACTATTCATGCCCCGATACACCGGCCCAACGGTTCCTGGAATTCATTAATTCCAATGCCCTGGACCAGCACATTCTTACCCCCACTAGAGGGCACAACATCCTTGAGCTGGTTATTTCCAACATGGGGGATCATTGCACTACACCAATAGTCGATTCCTCCCTGGTTAGATCAGACCACAAACTAATCATCATGGAAATCCACATCCCACTCACACCCCGTGCCAAAGTAACCACCACAAAAGACTTCTCCAAAGCTAACTTCGGGCTCCTAAAAACAAAGGTGGCTAAATTCACGGCACCCATGCAAATGGAGAAAACTTACATGACTGCCAAATCATACACCAATGTACTATACGAACACGTACATAAATGCATGGAACTAGCCATACCCAACAGAACCAAGATGCTCTCCTCCAAAAGAAGGAAGCAGAAAAAAAAATAAACAGTTGCAGAGAAAGGTGAAGTCCCAAGACTGGAAAAACGTCTTTATTAGCCTGAATAAAAAATGTAGATCCTGCATAAAATCCTCTAAAGCTCGCTATGAAGACAAAATTGCAGAAGATACTAAAGACAACCACAAGGTCTTCTACAGCTATGTCAAGAATCTCCACGGCAATACTCAGATTTGCTCTGAGTTACTGCACAATGGTACCTCCTATACAGAGCCAACAGATATTGCCAACAGACTGGCTGACAGATTCAGTGCCAACTTTATCCCTCTCAACCCCCCAAGGGACCATTCACAACACCGGCAGAATGCCAGGCTCCCAGTATTACTGCTGCACAGGATAAAGCTGCATTGTCCAAGGCCAAGAATACAGCTTCCATGAGACCCAAAAATATCCCTGGCTGTTTTCTACATGAACTACAAAATGAACTGGCACCACACCTGTGTGTCCTGTTCAATCACAGCCTCACCTCAGGCTTTGTCCCTTCTGAATAGCACACTGGTACAGTCATCTCTCTCCATAAAGGGGGAGCGACTACAGACCCTGGGAACTATCACCCTATCAGCCTGATGAGTCTGATATGTAAGGCTATGGAGCGCATCATCATGGATCTAATCAACAAGAATATAGAAAATTTCCAAACTCTGGACCTAACGCAGTTTGGATTCATGAAGGGCAGATCATGCCTGCTCAACCTGGTGGACTTCTTTGAGTCAGTCCCCAGAGCTGTGGATGAAGGCAAGGTAGTTCATACAGCCTACCTCGATCTGGCCAAGGCCTTTGATACCATCCTGCACTCAGAAATTATAGATAGACTCACCAAACTAGGCATCACCCCCTATATCACTAGATGGGTTTCAAATTGGCTCACAGATGGATCCCACAGTGTGAAAGTAGCAGACTCCAAGTCTGACTGCCGACTAGTCTCGAGTGGAGTCCCACAGGGGTCGGTCTTGGATCCTCTCCTATTTGCCATCTGCTTCTAAGAAGTCCAGGCCAACACAGGGAGACTCTGGCTGACCAAGTTCACTGACGATTGCAAGCTGGGAGCCATTATTAACTCCCCAAGTGATGCAGGTATTCTACAGAGAGGCTTCACTGAGACAAACAACTGGTGTCAAAGCCATGGCCTTAAGATCAATGCCAAAAAATGCGTAGTCATTCCCTTTGGGAAACACTCAGTTCCCACAAGTTACCACATCGATAGTAGTCCACTGAACACTGAACGTGTTATAAGAGATCCAGGGACACAGGTTAACAGTAACCTCTCCTTTGACCACCACATTGCTACTGTGGTCAGAAAGTCCTTCTATTTGGCACATCTCATTACCAAGGGTTTTGCATCCAGGAAAAAAGAGGGTACCGTCTCTCTCTCTCTCTCTCTACTGTACCCTCATTAGACCAATCATCGAGTATAATGCCCCATTTGCCATGTACCTCACTAGACACCTGCAACAACTGGAGAGGTCACAAAAGTATATCACAAAGATGATCCTGGGCCTCAAACACATGTCCTACATGGACAGACTCAAAAAACTCCAGCTTTTTTCAGTCTCATATCTCCTACTAAAAGGCAATCTCTGCTTGACCTACAAAGTCAATTCCTCCATACTAGATGCTCCAGAGACCTCAACCTCATTAGCACAATCAACAAAACAAGCTAGAGAGACAGGTTTATATCCCAGAGACTGCCCATGCTCTGGAATACACTTCCCATACATGCCAAGCAGAGCACCTCACTGGTCCTACTCAAGTGAAATCTTGATGAGTGGATGGGAAATAGAAAGTTCACTCCAAGGATCACTCCAGTGGCTCTACTCGATAGAGGCACTGGGAACTAATGTTGGGCCGCACGATGCCAGGACACTTCTATAGGCTAAGCTTGTAAAGGCTCCAGGGCCATTAGCGTAGCACGCACCTATTAACCTATGAATCTATGAAGTTTTATAGGAAATTATAGGTATGTATGTATGTTTTTTGTGACATTAATCACTTCTTTTGGGGAGCATTTTCTAAATAAAAACATAATGCACTGATTTGTTTGGACTTGGCATTATCTGCATGTTTGCTTTAATGACTGTCTTCGTTTTTTTGTCCTGAGTACTGTGTTTATATAGCATCTCTGCAGATTCACTAACTTTGCCTTGTGCTTTGGTCAAGGGTAGTATGGATCATTTCTGACTAGTCTGTGATGTTAGTAAATTAAGTAAACTACACGTCTTTAACATATGCGACCACATTGTAAAAATTAACTGTAAAACCAGATTTTGTGATCTGGCAGTGCAGTGGTGGAGTGAGTTTTGTCTGCCATTGATCAAAAGGCTAAATGCCAAAATATAGCTGCCATTGTGATTGGGAGTTTTACAATAGCTAGAAGTCCAACTCCAGCATGACTCATTTGAGTGCATGGCAATCCTGTGACTGACAAGGAACATTCAGAATAAGTTGCTGAGATTCATTTTGACTCACTAAAAGCAATATGTGCAAATGCCATTTCATTGCTTATACACTGATGAAAACCAATTTCATCAAACCATATATAAAGCATTTTCTGCAAGCAGCTGCAATACACAGTGACACTGGTAAAGAGGCAAGAGCAAAGACGAGTTTGATGAAAGTGTTTCTCACTGGAGTGTGTTTAACTCTTATTTTTGTACATATTACTGTCAATGTGCTCTAAAGTACCTGAGGTGCTGATAGTTCAAGTTACATAAAATGGAAAGAGACATCTAGGAGATGTAAATGAATAATGCATAGACTTCACTATGCTATACAATGCTATGCGTATGTGTTGGTCAAAAACTGTCCCTATTTCTATAATGAAGAGTTGATCCAGTTTTTAATGGAATTGTTGATATCTTGACAGCTTGAGGTTTTTCTCTTGTGCAGTGAGTTTCTTGGCTGTGCGGCCATTTAAGTAAATTAAACAATACTCTTTTAAGTCTGCCTCATCTCCATTTGTAATTCTGTGCATGCTGAGAAAAAATCACATACTGTTGGGAAAAACACCCCAGCATCGAAAAGTTACAGTTCATTTAGTGCTGCTTTGTTTCTAGGGCTGTGTAAATGTCTACTCTTGTCACTGCTGTTCACTGAAGTGAGTACCAAGCGTAACACATACAAGACACATTCCAATTGCCTGGTCATCAAAGCAAGTAAGTAACTTCTGCTGAATCCTGTGTCAAGCCTCAGGTCAGTGTACTAGAGTATGAAGGTGAGAAGTGATATTATATGGGATTCTATTAACCAGAATTCAGAAAAATAGTATAACTAAAAGCACTTAGCAGTACAGAATAGTAGGTATCCATAGGTATCCTGTCTTTTTGCATCAGTCATTTAGTGAAAGTGATGTTACAGCATAAAAACACAGTGCCTTAAAATATACACAATATAAAAGACAAGAAGAATATTGGGATATAAAGGTATTGCCAATATTAAAATTTATTTTTCCTTAATATGTCCGGCATAGACACTTGGTGATCTAAAAAAAGGTGGGGCAAATAAACTCACAGGCTTTACAGTGTCTTTCTCCCATCAACTATTTTATACATCCTAGAACTGGAGCTAGATTTTCTCCTAAAATCTATGCTGATTGTTCAAGTAAAAACTTAGTATATTTAGCCACCTGCAAGTATGTTTCTGATTTTATGTAGAAAAACTAATCCTGCTTTCAAAGACAGAATCCTTGAACATATTGGTGATATAAGTAGGAATGTCACAACAACTGCTCTAGCAAAGCATGTTAGTAATAACCTTGGACATTCCTTTACTTTTATGGTGCTATAACTTGTTTTTATGAACATCAGAGGTGGAGATATTATTAATAAAACTGAATATGCAGAATGTGAATGAATTAGCAAACTACAATCTACAAGAGACTTTGGTCTAAATGAGTATGTTCCTTTAAAGGCAGTATTAAAGATGCATCACTTACATCATTATTAATAGTAGTTTTTAATATGTCTGTTATTTGATTGAATGACTATTTAAATGCTGTGGTTTTTAATTGTTTTATGGTCTGAAGAAGTGTTTTACAACACAAATGTGTTTACCTAGTCAGATGTTGTGGTGATTGGTCTTCATTTTTATATCATCTTTGTCTACCTGGAGATTTATCTTTACCACAAGTGTTATGTAGAATTGCTGATTTGTAGAATACCTCGTACAGTGGGCTAGATGATTGGTGTAGCATAAACCATTCTTGCTCACAGGGCTCCTTCAGCATTCAACGGGGACACATGAACGCCCCTCCACTGGCCCAGTAATCAAAGAGCCTCAATCCTCACCACTGGCAACAGTGGGGAATGTACACACTGGGAGTATGAGAAGTACACACACAGTAAAGTGCAATTTCCCTTAACAGCACACAGAGATCACAGTCAGCCTGGGGCAGGTTTCTCCCCCTTTCTCCAGATCCCCAATAAGCCTCTCTACTGGCACAGCTATAAGGTTGAGATCTCAGCCGAGTGACCAAGCCAAAGCATCCAGCATCCTCTGTCCAACCAGTGCTTTGCGTTCCTGCCCAAGTAGCTGACACACACACACTTTGAGATTTGATTGATATACAAACACACACACACACACACACACACACACACACACACAAACACACACACCTGGGAAAGGCTGACACAGGTTTACTAGCTATGCCCCCTTCTGCCCAGACTATAAGGTAGTTCCAGCTGCCACTAGCCAACTCTTTATCAGATACTCTAAGGCCCTTAACAAAGGGTGACCAATCGTACTATGTAATGCCACTAATAATCCAAATGGTTGTCTGACCAAGAGCAAGTCTATTAAGGAGTGGCCTATAGAGTGTCACCAAATAGATATGCAAGCAATATAAGAGCTTAATATGTCTCACATATATCAGCGGCAAAGATAGGTTTAAATATATTTAATAATAAATAATAAAGGAACAAGGAAATAATAAATCAATGCAGTAACTTCAGAGTTCAAAATAACAGGAGATATTTAAAACAATATTGCAGGACAGTCTCAAATAAATATAGAGAACATCTAAACTAATCTTTACTATATTCCTAACTATAGCTAAAAGAAATTACTGTACCCTACTTAACTTACTTACAGCATGGCAAGTGTAGATGTGAAGATGAGTGGATGTTCTTGTTAGGTCAAAGACAAAACACAAAATGCACAGTCTCTCTCTGACAGAGTTCTTAAATTAATATCAAATATCACTGCTGGGTTAGCCTGGATGCCATCACTTTTGTCACTTGACTTTAGTTCCCAAGCTAATCCCTCAGTTTAGCATTTGACATCTCCTTCTGAAAAAGACATATCTCTCAGATATTTGCAGATCCTGAACGTCATAAAACAATAAAACACTTCTACATCTCAACCCTAGTAATTACTTCTCTTTCAAGACAATAAAAAAACTTCTAGTTCTTGACATTGTGTCTGCTACTGCACTGAAATTGAGAGATAACATGTATAGCACAATCGTAAAACAATTTAATTTCAACTATTTTCTTGAAGTTTTGCAAGTTAACTCTGTATGTTCTAGTTTCTACTGTTAAAACGTAAACATCTGTACAGGTATATAATTTATATACATTTCTGTTCTTTTCCACTAGGGTACACTGTGGACACATCTTTGAAGCTCAGTACTGTACAAACCCTGTTCAACACACACTTCTGTACCTGTAGTTTAATGTACACATAACCTATAGTTCTAATACATGTGTAAGGCAAGCATATGAATCATGTTGATATTCACAAATAACATACGATTATTTACAAAATTCCAGCCAACTGGGCTAGCAGTATTTCCCTTTTGTCACAAGGTGTTCTTATATCTAGGTAGTTCAGATTGTGTGTCCCAGCACAAAAAAAAATAATTTCCTTAGTTACAGCCATTTGTTCAGCCAATATTTCTGACAGACTACTCTGTAATGAATTTTCTAAAACAATGTAGCTCATTTCCTTGACATCCTGAAGGCCAAAGACTTATCCGACAGTGCCATCAGGGCAGTTCTTGCTCCATGTGACATCTGGCACATCAACCAGAAGTTTTTCCACCCTATCAAGTGCTAGGTGATGTGGAGTTCTCATGACTCCCAGATCTGGTACACAGGAGACTTATGTCAGTATTATATGTGGGGGTGACGTCCTACAACATCATCTAGTTGGCAGGTGTACAGATTGCAACACACAAAATCCTTGATAAGCTGGTCCATTGAACCTAGAAGCAGGGCGTTCATGATAATGTCCATTTTTGTGTTACAAATGTTGTAGGATATGCCCCAAACAGTGGCAGGGATAGAGTAAAACTTCACACTGATGCAAAGATTATCGAGCATATGTTTGAACTTATGAAGGCTTATGTCCCCTGTTTGCATGTATTTGGTGGCACTCTGCAGTATGCATTGAAGACTTGCAGTGAGGAATTTGTTGTCTGTTCCATGCTATATTATATGATGTTATGAAAGCAGTTACAATGTAGGGATAGCATAGAACAGCCAGCCAGACATGGCAGAAGTAGAGAAGCAGTCAGGTCAGTAGTTACTGGAGGAACTAGCTGCAACAGTATGCCATGCAAGGCAGAGGCAGATGCAATACATATTGACGCTGTTAAGGATTAACATCTGTTCTACATCTATAGGTCAATGAGGATGACACATAATGAAACTGATGCCCACACCAACTCACTCAGTCTATGCAGTATAGTGCAATGATGAGCCACACTGTGTTAAAGGGTGGGCAGGGCTCAGTACTCATTATCTGCACTGGTGAGCAATGGCATAATGATAAGGGAGAGCAATGCTATCATAAATAACTGGGCTATGGTAGGTGGATGTGGTAACTATGACCATGGTTAAGAGGTCAGGGGAGTAAATGATCACATCATCTAATTTTTGGGTGGAGCTTCTGTGATGTAATCACTATCCAGGTATAATGTGTGGCCTTGTGGTATCAAGACTGGAGGTGTCCTGTCTAACAGATGGCAAGCCACTTAAGGATCATTTATAGAAAAAGCTGTTGGAGCTCACCAGTGTGGTGAGGCAGTTGAAGGTTGGTGTCCCTGACATTGTAATGGCCAAAGCTAGGCACTGCACTAGGTAGAACAATATGAAAGTGGGATTCTGGGTTCTTTTTGTCTCTGAGTGACTGGTAATGTGAGATATTTCAATGGTGGAGAGAGAAGATGGTAGACTACAGCCATGGGAGTGACCTCATCTTGCAGCAGAGGAAGATATTGACAAAGGAAACAGTAATGACATTACTGGAAAGGTGTGAGTCATCTGTGTTTACCTTTATTGTGATTATATACCTTGCATCTCTTCCTTGGCATGCACATAGTGGCACTTGCCAGTACCCTCATGGATGCAATAATCAATGCTAATTTGGCCACTACTGACCTTTTTAGCCATGTCACCTCTAGGACCCTGTATGCTTTGACACACTGCATGTTTTGTGGGATATCCTGCAATCTCTGCAGTGATTTGGCTTCTTTTTTCAGGCCACCCTGAGCACTCAACATCTCCAAAGTGGTGGGATTAGTGACTGTTTCAGCCAGGATCTCTGACTTGCACATCCATTGATTGATGCCAAGGGTAAGACCCAGGCTACGGAATATTTTGCAATCATACAGGTGACCATGAACTGCCTCTCCACTATGGTGGGTGCATGCAACTCAGAGACAGTGCAGCTCACTGATACTATCAATGGTGGTGACTCCTGTGTAGCTTGGGTGAGGCTAACATGTATAGGATACCAAGTGTTTAACAGAATGGATTCTCGAGGTACACCTTACACTGCACTGTCCTCTCAGCTGTGGAGAATGCATTTGTGCCCGCCAGTGTTAGCATTGCTGGCAGTACCACTGTGTCATTGGATCTGACCATGTGCATGGTGCCATTGTCAGCCACAGGTTACCAAATGACATCAGGTATGTTTTCACTAAGTATGCTGGATCCTCTCATAGTGGAACTCATGACAGCATAAAGGTAATATACCTGTTGCAATGCAGATCATAGGTGTCAGTCCCTCCAAAACATGGCCCATAGGCTGTTACCTTTCAATTATTTACATAGTCTGTGGGTAAATACATACCTTGTGGTGTAGGTTATCATGGTTACAACCTTGATGTACCTGAAGAACACATATGCATATGTGCTCTCCTGACTATACCATTTACACTTATTAGTCACAGCACTACATTTATGGAATATACTGCTACTAATTTAGTGACTCTTATACAGAAATTCAGGCAGTTATCATCAGCCGAGATTCCACATACAACCTGCCAACACATATATGGATTTTCTCACCTGCACTGGAGACATATACTAGGAATCCGTATTCTGTTCTAAGACACTTCTATGTTGGTGGTCCCGCAGTCACCTCAAACTGACAGTATGCTATGCCTTGCTCTTTGCATGCAGTGTCTTATCAGTAACCTGGTTATGTCCACCAGTAGTTCTGCATCACTCCAAGCCACATTTGCTCCTGGAAGACCTTGCATGCTTTACGCTTCTGAAGGATGTTCATGCCATGTGTGAGTAAGACCTGTGACAACATTTCTGTCTCTAATGTGGTGAACTTTTCCAACCACTGTCATGCTCTCAGTCCCATGAAAAGATGTGTACTCCTGTGGGTTACATGTGTGGATGACAGTGTATGCATGCATAACTGTTCTTGCCAGTCAGCAATGTCTCAGCATTGCACTCTTCATCCATTTGGTAACCATAGACATATCTTCTAGTATGCTGCAATCATTCAAACACTGTGTCATAGTGACAGCAACAGTGAGTATATTACCACTGCTTGCAGTCATTTAGCAATTTGCTGGCAGCCCATGTTGCAGAGAGTAGTCATTTGATATTCCAAGACTTGTATACAGACTTACACATACTAAATCAGAGATTTCCATTTCTTAAAACATTTCCTTTCCTTTGAGGTGTATATATAAGTTCAGTGTGTGTGTGTGTGTGTGTGTGTGTGTGTGTGTGTGTGTGTGTGTGTGTGTGTGTGTGTGTGTGTGTATGTGTGTGTGTGTGTGGCGGGGGGGTAGGTGGTGAAGGGTTGACTTTCCCACTACATCAGGGAGTGCAGGTGGGGTTTGCCACCCTGCAAAAAAACAACATTAAGGAGCAGTGATGTTTGTCATTCACTATTCTCGTGTATTTTCTGTTTTTTTTTTTTTAGTAATTGCATGTAATAAGCCTTGGAATTACAACAGGGATCCACTGTGACCTGGGTACAGGAAGCCACATATCCCCAACAGAATGTCTTTAGTTCTGTGAGCATATGGTACATTGTCACACTCACTACACAGCAGGAATGTAACTAATCCTCACCTTATTCCCTTTTCTTTGTCAGATTAAACCTTCCCCTACATCAGGGCTGTAACCTGTCTTGACCCCGTTCTGTGTCCTGTCTGGGTAATCCCCCCTCCCCACAACAAGCAAGCCCCTCTCATGCCTTGTGGCATGTTATCCACACATTCTTCACTGCTAAATATCAGTTCCTGTAGCTTTCCCACACTGTTATATGCATACTGCATCCCTGAGGTTCATTGTCAATTGTCCTGTCTGCATTAATCTTCCCCTATACGGCAGTATTCTTAATTATCCAATTTCAGTTTGTATATCCCTCATTATAATGCAGTCTCCCACTACATGGCAACTGAACTCTTTACAATACAACAACAGACCATGTAGCACATTAATTATGCTAATGACTTGATTGAGTGTGATTGTCTCTGAATTGCAGCTGTTATGATTCATTACTAGCAGTAGTTAACCATGGCAGGGCTAACCACCTGGTGGTATAAACCTTGGCTGTAGATGATTATCGCTTATGAAGTGACACTCTGACTACATGTGCAAATATGGGAAAAAGAGGTTTTGTATAGCTGGCTGGCTGATCGGATGTATGGATGGATGGATGGATGGATTAGCAACAGTCAGTGCTACAATGCTTGTCTGTGCTCGTACCACAATGACATGTGCTCAGTGTGTGCATGCACATTCTTTCTTAAGCTAATAGTGCCACCTGTCCATGCTAGTGATGATGTTCATGATACAGCTATGCTACCTGATGAAGCATGTCATGGGGCAAAAAGCTATGTCTTGCTATGTGCAGTGGGCTATAGTTTTTCTGCTTATTCTGGCCGGCAGATGGACATGGCCTTTTCAGGTGCTGATTTCTGTAGAGCTCCCACCTGGTACATCCAAAAAACTAAAATCCTCCTCCACCTGGTGTACTTGGACTATGGGAAGCACCTGTTGGACCAGTATGACAGCCTCATGTGTAACACTGATGCCTGGTACCGGGTTACCAGGGCACTAGGTGATGTCACTTGCATCACTTACTTTGCAAACAAGGCAGGTGCAAATATAGTGACTTGCAGAGGAAAGGTGCCATCTAGACCTTCTCCCCCCATGGGAGGAAGGGGATGGGGGAGGGAGCCAACTTTATATTGTAGGAATTCTGTACTTGGTTGGGTAATGTACATTCTGTTTATCAGCTGTTTCTGTAATGGCCTTCTGTTGTCAGGGATATGCAGTACTGATTACTGTCTGTTTTATGCTTTACAACAGCCAAGGAAATCAAATTAAATTGAGTGGTCTGTCTTAGGAGATGCATCAAGATACATGCAGTTTGTAGCTGCTAGTTTTATAATATTGGAATAAACTGTCATAAACATGTACTAATCTTTTTTCCCCTTTCTCCATGGCCAGTTGTGGTTCTAGCTGAGGTAAGATAGCAAACACCTAGTTCTGTACTGTCCATCAAGCCCAATAATGGGTCACCAGCAGTCCTTGGGCCTGCCTCTCTGCAGGGTTATGAAGGTCACACTGTGGGAGAAGACTTGGAAGGCTCGTTGCTGGCCTCTCTGGCCATGTCTTGGTGGATAAAGGCTTTTCCTTTCTCAGAGTGATGCAGAAGGTTCGATCTGGGTCTGACATCAGCAGGTGTGGTAGATGATCAGAACCAAGCTAGGCTGGTCTCTGTTCATGCTCACTACAATCCTACAGCATCTCCTCGTGCATCTGATAGAGCTGCATAGCCAGAACCATTCATCTGTCCATTAGAAGTGGTATCCATCCATAGAGTCAGCCACTGATAAGACTGAAGTCTGGGTGGGTTCTCCTCTAGGCAAGTCATGCAAGCTATCCATATCCCACCTATCATAAGTTCCTCTTCCTTATGTACTATTTACAATTCCTGCTTGTGGTCCACACCTACCATCACCAGTTGTCCACCTTCTGTCAGTCTGCCTCTCTCCATTGTTGCTCCACAATATCACTAAATCTAGCATTTCTATCTATCTATCTATCTATCTATCTATCTATCTATCTATCTATCTATCTATCTATCTATCTATCTATCTATCTATCTATCTATCTGTCTACCTATCTATCTATCTATCTATCTATCTATCTATCTATCTATCTATATCTATCTGCTATATGTTTTTCCCTAATTTCATCCCTATACCAACCTTCCTCCCCATACTTGCTCTTTGCTACTTTTCCACTCTACCCTTCTTTAAAAAATAGAAAATGAGAGCTGTCCCATGAAACAAATTATGCACTTCTTCCCTTCCACCTCTCTTCCCTTCTTGTTGGGCTTCTATATGTCCTTCTGTTTTAATTTCCTATTTTCTGACATTACAGTCCTTCCCTCTGTTCCCCATGTGCATGATGAATTGTCTCATTTGCACGAACCATAGCACAGCCTCTCCAGCAGCACAATGACACTATCTCAGTCATCATTTTGTAATATATAACCCCATCCACCATATAGTGGTGATATGCTAGAATTTATAGGTTTATAGGTTATTAGTTAAAAATGCAGCTTGTTCGACCAGTGTCCCCCCACCAAAATAAATAAATAATTAAATAATTAAAAAAGCAGTCTGTTATAATTAGCTGATCACTACATTGTATTGGCTTAGATACCCCCTTTCCCAGCTCTTCCACTGAAGAGCAACAGCAACAAAAAATATACCTTACTGTAATAAGCCGATGGCTACAATGTAGCCATCAACTTATTATAGTTAGATCCACCCCCCACCAAGCTCTTCCACTATTGTCAAAAAAAAAGTCTGTTCCTTCTAATGGCATGCATCTAGCCCGCCCTCCTTCCTGCCCCAGTCATTTAGGAGCTGTTTCTTTGCTCTGCCCCTTACTCTCCCTCCACACTTTTATGAGAAAAAAAATATTTCTTCTTTTAAACTATAGTAAAATGCTTGCTACAAATGTAGCAAAGAGTTGCTACAGTTTGCACCCTTTCTGCATGTAACATTGCAGTGCTCCGTTTTTAGTTAACAAAAAAAAAGGACAAAGAAAATGTGATTTTTTTTTTGCAACTTTGACCACAAAAGCAAGTGGGTATTGAATTAGAGATCAGACTCGGCTGATCGTTCCCCCAAGCACTTCGTGCCCAGGGCAGTTGCCCCTATCACCCTGTCTTGGCTAAGATTTTGTTCACAAGTAAGTACTAGGCTCACTGCCTTTGTGAAGCAATTTTAAGCCTAATCAATTTCCCTACTGAAACTTGAACTAACCTGTCCAATTTAGTGTTGCATTGGCCTTACCCCTCCAATGGTCGATAATTTGGATGCAGCTATAATCAAGGTGGAGACTTGGGATGTCCAGGTAAAGGCACCATTAGGCAACGGTGTTCATACCATTGTGTGCTTAGGGTGGGGGGGAGTATAATGGCACAAAGACAATTATGTGGGCTTTTAAGGAAATGGACTGTGATGAACTGATTGAGGTGTGGGTCAGAACTGAATAAAATAACTGGGGACAATTGAAGGAATAAATCGATGAGAATGAATCAGGAATGGAATACTCAGGTCTATGGACAAGAAAGGAAGGGAGGGAGGGAGGGAGGGAGGAAAGAAGGGGCAAAAGCAGCTAAAGGAAGAGAAAGCCAATATGGCTGTGCAGATAGGTGAGGCCAGTAATTAGAACAAAAGACAGGTTACACAAGAGGTGATATGCAGGAGCCACAGTCTATAAAAGCAGCTATAAAAGAAACAAAATAAATGTGACTTGAAAATATGAGGCTCATATCTACTATCCTTCTATAAATGCAAATGAGAAGGATGTAAACTCTGCCTGAGGGTTGTGGTATGTTCAAATGTCTCCCTTCTTAGACATTCAGCAATCTTGAAGTCAGCAGATTATGCTTAACAAGAATGCTGTGGTACCATGAAATATCTCCTTGTTTAACAGGAATTTGTGGGCACATGACCCCATGTAATGAATGCAAATTGGTGACCCCCCCCCACAAAGTATATGGAGCTGTAGTAGCAGGGCTTGCATTTCTGATAGGGAACCACATACTATCTCAAGGTGTCAAGAGGGAAACAAAGATTGATTTAGGTATACAGCAGAAACAAGGAATGGAGGGGCAAACCTAACCATCTTGGGCAAAGATGATAAGATGAAAAAGGAGGACTCGGAAAATGTAGCGGTATAAAGCAAATTCTTTACTTCAGTTTTTGCAATGGAAAACCTGAGTCTTTACAATGGAAAACAAAGAGGTTCCATGTTGAGAGGGAGGTAGGACAGAGTGGGGAAAGCAGTAGACAGACAACAGTATAGAGATCGAGGAGCTTGAAAGGACATAGGATTCCATAAGGAAAGGTAAAGTAAAGGAATCTAATAAGCTACTTCTCAGCATCCACAGAAATCTGGCTTGTACACTGTTAGATCCCTGACAGAGGTTTCCAATATACCACTAACCACAACAGAAGTCCATGAGGATGGAAAATAGCATGTGTAGTACCCTTGTAAATGAGGAAATCTGGGGAACTACAGTCCTATTAATAACAGCAGTTGAGATGAAGCCATTGGGATAATCATAAGATAAAGGCTTCTTTCTTTTCTAGAGTTCAACGATCTCCAGGATGACAACCATCCTATGATCATGGCCAGGAGATGCTATCAGTCAGATCTAATCCTGTGAGTAAGTTACAGTGAAACTTAGCAGTGGTCTACCAGTTGATGTAGTCTTCTTGATATCATCAAAGTCTTAAAGTTGGTCCCTCAGAAGCAAGTGTTAAGACTGGAAGAGTTAATGTAGGATCAGTATGAAGGAACTGGAGTGCTGCATGGCTGATGGTAAAGCCAGAGGTCTATGGTGAGACTTACAGTTTCAGAAATAAGTTAAAGTGACCAGTGGAATACCACAAGGGTTAATCCAGTGTCCAGAGCTCCTAAATGCATTTATTTATGACATAGCTGTAGGAACAATAAATAGGATGTACCTCATTAACAAGAATATAACATTAGCTACATCATCCAAGGATGGGGTAAGAGGCTGTGCAAGGAATGGGAAGGGGTGACTATCTGACAGTGGAGGCTCTGTGCAGAGAGAGATGAACAGTACTTCATTTTGGCCTGAGAGACTCTAATGTGAATGGTCTGTTGGGGGAGTAGAACTGACAGAAAAAGAGTAGGATGGTGATCTGGTAATTATAAATACACCTTCATTATACCTAAACCATCAAGAGCAGAGGGATAGGCCAATGGCAGCACTGAATGTCCTGGTGAGGATAGGCTGCAGAAGCAAGGAGGGAATGATCCTGCTCAAGCATATTCATGCCATACCATGTATACTGTGCTCAGGTCTGGAGGGCCTGGAAGCTGAGGAACATTAGGCTGCTGGAAGGAGTCCAGAGAAAAACCACAAGAACGATATGTGGCATGGAGCAGAAAGTATATCACCAAAGGCTACAGCTTTTCTTATTAAGGGCCAGAATAGTTAGGAAGAATATGTAATATCAGCACTGAAGACCATTTCAGGAAGATATGAAGAGGTTTTGTTGAACAAGGACAGAGGGGGAGGATGATGCACAGACAGTGGATTGTAATTACAATTTACTCCCTTAATCTACAGAAGTACATTTTCAAGCAGTGGGCTGTAGATCCATAACCAGGACTATACAAATGGCTAGTAGAGAGGGAATACATTGAAAATGTATGATGACATGGGTCAAGTAGATAAGGGAAATGAAGGAATGATCCTAGAAGAAGAAAGTTGAAGATACCTAAATATAGCATAGCATGATTATACTGTTAACACTTCCATTTTCATGTCTTTTTGATAAGGGGAGAAGCATTCATAGACCCTTGCAAGCACATTAACTAAGTCCAGTCTATTGTTGGGCATAACATCGGACAGTATATAATAGATGAAAGAGCACAAAAGCATGATGCACAGTTTCAGAATGAACCTAATCCATCAGCAAGGTTTGGAGCAAACAAATTAAACAGAGTATCTTAGATCACTTGAAATACTAGCATATAAATAATGGCTAAATACAGAATGTAGTATGCAAAACAAGAACATAGTATACCTTAGTAGCTGTTTCTTTATGAAGGCTACATAAAAAAATCACCTGGAAGCCTAGCTTTACTTATACTATGTTGAGTTCCAGCTGGAAGAGGACCCAGCTTGCCAAGTTCAGTTCATCAAGAATTCAGTCTAACAAAAATAAATAAAAGAAAGGAATTTTTGAAGAGGTACATGTGGCAAGATCCCCTCATCCCATTTATATGTATAAACTTCTACATACGTATATCTATTTAACATTTGTTTACGGGAGGCCTGGGGATAAATGCTCCAGACTCATGTCTTTGGAATGTGGGAGGAAACCCACAGGAACACAGGGTGGACATGCAGACTCCACACCAAAAGCACCCCAGCTGAGAATCAAACTGAAGAACCTCTTGCTATGAGGCAACAACATTAACTGTCACACCACTACACCACCCAATATATACCTATATCTATCTATATATAGCTATATATCTATATATCTATATCTATATATCTATATCTGTGTTCCATTTGTTTTATCGACAGTACGGTTCATCGAACTGTACTGTGTCTAAATTACTTTATTGAAAGTGCATTTTGCAGAACATGCACTTTCGCTAAAGTAAACAAATAAAAAGAAAAACATGCAGTTTGCATGTTGCCTTAGTTGTACATCAACGTATACTGTTGATGTACAACTAAAGAAAGTTTTGTTGAGATTGTAGTATAGTGGGGTAAGGGAATATTCCCTTTTCCCCACTGTAGTGTGATCTTGGAGTGAGAATATTATAGTGGGGGGGGTGTGGCAGACACATCCCCCCACACTGGGGGGTGCAGGGCGGCTTGCCCCCCTGCATACCACTGTTTAGTGTGTTATTTTACTTTTTTAGTTAGTTTTTGTTTTTTTAATTCCGCGAAAGTACATTTTCGATGTAATGCACTTTTGCGGAAGTAAGTTCGAGCAAGTACACTTTGATGAACCGTACGTTTGATTTAAAAACATAGAGCCCTAGATATATATACATATATATATATATATATATATATATATATATATATATATATATATATATATATATATATATATACATATATACAAACACACACATATATATCTTTCTCCCTCTCCCCTCTCTCTCTCTCTCTCTCTCCCTCTATATCTATCTATCTATATATATATATATATATATATATATATATATATTACCTCTGTAGTTGCACAAACATGAAAAAATTAGAAATTCTCAGAAAACAAAGAAATCAATCATTGCCTGACTCACTAAGGAACTGCACTAGCAGGGATTTCCT